>NC_072734.1:51785065-51867450 GCF_026930045.1 Uloborus diversus | reverse complement strand
GAAGAGTTTAGTTGGCCGTGTAGTGTGTAACTATTTACGTACGACTGCCTGACTTTCGGCATACGCTTAAAAACGTTGACCTTTCAACGTCTCCTTCAACTTTGAGGGCAATCAAAAGACAAACGGTACCAAATCTGGATTGTATGGACGTTGTAAAACCACTACAATATTCAGTTTTTCCATAACGTCTCGTGTTTGTGCACTAAAATACAATCTGGCATTGTCGTGATGCAAAAGAATTTTTTTTCCGGTTAGATTATGCGTATGCATTGTTTGAGTGACCGTGATGTTTCACAGTACCTGTCGCAATTTATCGACAATTTTTGAATCAGAATTTCCGCGTAGAGCACACCACTTGCATCCCAAAAGATGGTGGATTTTCTTGCTTGGAACAGTTCTGAATTTCGTGACACACGAAACACCAGGATGAGGACAACCACCACTGTAGACGGCTTTCATACACCTACGAATTTCTATTGGTGCGCAACCACCTAATGTCAAACACTCTCGTGCTATCGCCTTGTGCTCACCTATCTTGTGCTCACCTATTACTGCTTTGTACGAACATCGGTATAAGTACTTATTACTTATGGCCACCCTCGCTGACTGGCTTTCAACACTGAACTGAAACTACGCATCTAAGAAACGACGTTGCTTTTTCTCACAAATTGCGAACTGCTTGTACAATTTGTATTTATCAAGGTCTTTTTGATGACACGTGCCATATAAAGACTACGATTTTATCACAATGCAAAAATCCTTTTCAAAAATATCTTTTAAACAATGGCAGCAGGTCAGTCAAATAATCTGATGCGTCTGAATATACCAGTCACAGTTTCAATAACTCTTGAAGTTATGTAAATAAATAAATCAATAAATACGTTTTAGGGAGTGTATCTGTGAGGGTCTGTTTAAAAACACAAACAAAAAAGAAGTACCTGAAACCGAACAGTACTCCAAAAAGTTTTGTCTCTTTTATACATTACACGTTACGTAAAATAGATCTTTCTTGCAAGCTGAGATACTTCCGATACGCGACAAAGTTATTTGTTTCAATTTGCGATTTCAGGGCTCAATTATCTCATACATTCAACAGTGCCAGATGTTTTCCTCAAAAGAGAATAGCAGAAAACACTTTTGCATTGATTTTTCTTTTCCTTTTTTTTCCTTTTTGGTGAATAGTAGATTAGCTCTGGCTAGTGACAAAAATATTGATTTCCATTACCTTATATTGGGTTTCCAATAAAGTTTCTTTAGGCGCAAGTAATACCGTTTCCAATGTTTGCATAGCTAAGAACACGTTTTTTTTCCTTCCTTTTTTATTTGTAATGTTGGGCAACAAGTCGTTAATTCGAAATAAGAGACATATATATAAAAAAAATGAACGTCTTACTGTGCCCGAGTAAGATGTAAAAAATATTTTAGAAATAGTTAATTTTTTAGAAAAATGTTTAGGGAAGCAGCTCATATTACGGATTGACTAAGGCACAAGCAATTTGCAAGTATTTTTTAAAAGTATATTTTCCAAAAGTTTTAATAATTTTATTAAGTATTGAAAGTTAGTTTATTGTCTGCAATTTAATTCTAGTTTGCTATGCCACACACATACTTCTTCTTCGATTTCCAATGTGTATATTAATACTACATGTGACTTTTATGAATATAAATTTAATAGAAAATAATTCAAACTCCATACAGAATAAATTATACATAGTTTTAGATACATGCACGACAAGAATTGGATTTGAGCTGTCATGTTTGTTTAAATTTATGATATGTTTCAAAATTTTCCACAAAATATAATTTTATCGCTATTGAAAATTTTCTGCTTTTTTTAATGGCAGTAAAAGGTATGGATATATTATGTCATATAAATTTAATGGGACAGTTTGACTTGCTTCCCAAAATATTTTTTTTTCTGATTTCAAAAGATAGTTTTTTGGAGTTAATTTGAAAATTACCTGTATACTAGATTGAGCACTACGTTGCTGTGTTCAAATCAATGGCAATATCATTAAAAAAAAAAGTTTTAGAAATGCATAATTAAATACGTATTTAATTTTCTTAAAACATGAATACAACTTTTTAAGAAATTTGTAAGAATTTTTAATAATTTTTGAAGTAAAGTTACTGGCAAAAAAAAATATCAGCTGAAATCAAAGAAGCATATTTTAAAGTAAAACGAAGGTAAAATATATGCCGAAATTGCAGAAAAAAAGAAAAATGAGTTAAAGAAAGAAAAACGAAAAATTTTCAGATACTGCCATTTGTATACCCAGTGCAGTATAGCTCTTTGTTCCACATTTATAGAACTTATAATAATCTTGCTCTAAAACAAATTCTGCCCCTTCCTTTTAAATAAAATACCAAACGGACATTATAAAAATGAATCCTCAAAGATATGTCAATAACGACTGAGTTTACCTCGCCCACATAAGATAATTATTAATTTTCAGTTCCAAATCAGAAGAAGATTTCGACTAAAACTTATTCAAAATCTAATCTCACTGTCGCAGAAAGAGCTTTATCAGTGGATGGAAAGTTAAACAAAAGTCAGTTAGTGCTTTTACTCCTCTCTTGGAGCGAAGAAGAAGAAGCGCGAAAGGTGCATATAGAATGCAATTAACCGGTCTCTGAATGGGCGGACTTCGAAGTTTCTTACGACAAAGAGGTGGAAAAATCATTAACTGGTTCATTGTGATAGGTGTTTCAAAAGCACCGACATTTGACAAGAAGGTTAGAGCAAATATAAGAGGAAATAGAAAAGGAGGAAATCGGCGATACATTTATTTGGAAGGAAATATAGTTCAAGTTGGAAAGTTGGATTTTCGGAAAGTCAAAAGTTTCGAAAATATGCGAATGTATCGTTTCTTTTTTTTTTTCTTTTTTTTTAAATATTGTGAAGAAAAATTACTTTTAATTCTTATAAAAGCTTAACAAAAATACAAATTATTACAAGCAAGGTTTTTAGAGTAGCCACTATAATTGAATTCCACACCTTGCGGCAGCGAAAAAGTACGTCTCACTGTTGATGTGAGTTTGAAACTAACAGCTGGGATACATCTGTTTAATGCAATTATATTGCAATTAACATATCACAATCCTCTGAGTTAAATAATTGTTTAAATCAGCGATTCATAACCTGGGGATGCGGGTCTTTCCTTTTCCCTGGGGGTTGTAGAAGTAATTTGAGAAAGGAGTGAATGCATAAAAAACACATAAATGCAAAACTAACTCAATTTTGTAGTCACATATAAATAATTTCGACAATATCAACTTTTTTTAGAAGTGTATAGTGCAGTTTTCATTCACATACTTCTGAGAGTCTGAATTTTAAACCCTATCTAGATACATTATATTAATTTGTATTTTGATGTTTGAAGCTTTGATTTCATGTATTCTAAAAACTGTTCATGCAAAATGAAGTTCAGAGTAATAGTATTAACCTTTGTATTCAAAATTATCAATCCTTGCATTTAATAAACAGTTGCATCTGTTATAACAACCTCCAGTTTCTACTTACTACTGCACCATTTGCATTGACCACATACGGTGGTGCGTAAAGAGTGTGAGGAGGGGGGAGCGGGAGAGACTTTCATCACTATCCAAAGGTGAGCACAGTGTCTGAAAGAATGAGAACCATTGGTTTAAAAGATGTAATAAGAGAATTCTATGAGAGTACGATTAGCAGCTCGAAAAAGCGTTAGTTAAAATAATGTAGAACCAAGTTCTTTGCATTGAAAAATGTCGACTACTTTTTCTGGCTTATGAACGGATGCAAATGCTGAATGCAGTACAATATCTACATTCAGATAAACAAGTTGCAATCCTTCATATGTGCCCAAGCAACAATCATATCAATCTTAAACGCCTTCAATACCTGGTTCAACTTGCCTCTGGCTTAGCAAATTATTAATAACAAGGAATAAAAACAAGAGCGGCGAGTGCTCTTTATTCTTTCATTCCAACGAACTTCAAGGACGAACCGTCTCGACAACAAAGAAAACATTTCCCTAAACATTAACAACTAAACTTGTGCGTGCTCCTTTTAACATTTTCCAACGAGCATCCCGAGTTAACGGACTCGACAACAGCAAAGAAATTATCCCATATTTAGAAGTACAATTTCGGATGTTCCTCTTTCCTTATACGAGCATTGCAGAAAGACAGGTTCGACTACATTCGAAAGTTAGTGTTTGACTTCAGCTTGCACTAACGGATGGTACAGCTTTGCTTATCCCCACCTTCACTCTTTACGCATTGTACTGAACTAAGGGGGAATGTCTTCAGTACTTTGCATTCAGGAAAATTACTAGCGAGCATTGTCTTGTGACTTTCAGATCTATGGTTAGTGGGACTTACTGAGCATGAGCGAGAATAATTCACTGAGACAGGCCTTGAACCTCGAATTATCCAATTCAGAGGGCGATACTTTAAAAGATGAAATCTCCACGGCGCACAGTGGGGCGAAAACGCCAAAACAGCTTAAAAGTGTTTTTGAACCTCTCTTGCTTGTTTGTTTACACAGGCATGATATAATGGATTTTTCTCGATTTGTTTGGGCTCAGGGTCCAAAATTTGCGGGTTTACGCAGCTAATTCCTTTTCAGGGTCTTTCTACAGACCATTTATGACTCATTAATATTAATTTCTAAGAGGACATGAGAGGATATTTTTTTTTTTTTTTTGTAGAGTATTTTGAAAAAAAAATAATAACTTTGAATTCCGAAGTTTCTGGTGCTGATCAAAACCGATTTTCGGTTTGAGAATTCGATTACTCATTTTTTTTCGTCCTATTACTATCGTTGGACACGAGAGAAATTAAATATACCCGCCTTTAATAAGAAAAAAAAAATTATAGGCTGCTTAAAAGCAATTTTTATACATTCCCGCACTCATGGTTCTTCAACTTTCTAAAGGCTCCCTTCAGCTTTGTAGAAGACGAAGGGCTCCAAAATTCCAGTTCTGATTGCTTAAGAGGTAGGCCTGTGCAAATTTATTAATCCTGAATTGGTTTAGTATAGGGGAAAAAAAACATTTATAAACGCTTTTTTGGCGTTTTCGCCCCACTGTGCGGCGGGTAGTAATTTAAAAACGCTTTGCTTTTCCCACAAGGTTGCGTTTTAAAGTCGGGTCACTTAGAAACATGTACACAGTGGTTGGAAAGTGGGAGTACGCCCATAATATTTTCAACATTGTATTTGTTATGGTTGAATGCTTCTCAAATTTGCTTACCTTGAAGTCTAAAGAGTCATAAACATCGGTCGACCATCATTCATGTCGCAACACAGTCCTACGCCACGTTCTCGCAGATATGATGCAGCAAAACATCCCCAAATCCTGGAAACTCCAAGAACTAGCTGGTGTAGAATTCAGCGTAATTGCTACATGGATGGATTTCTACTAATATTTATGACTTTTAAGACTTCCAGGTAATTGTGTTGACAGACAATTATACATAACTAACATAATGCTGAAAATAGAGGGAGGGTCTCACACTCTCGGGCCACACTGCACAATGCACATATAGGCACCATTTGGTCAGTATAGAAAAAAGTGATCTACCAGCAATCTCTATATCAGTCAATTGACACGAAATTTTACTACTCATCGCGATGTCTAAGAGCAAGCATTAGCGTCATCACCGGGAGGAGGAAGGAACGGTCCTGCCTTGGTGGCAACCTTCTAGGGTGTGACACCCAAAATAGATTAACGAGTTTATAAAGATTAAAAACAACTTAAATACAAAAATTTCACCAAATATTTCTTAAACTACATTTAATCTATGACATTTCAATGAAAATGGAGAACACAATTGAAGGGAAGTGGCGGTAATACACTTGTCTCGGAAAAATTGTATATTAAATGCATTCATTGTTTATCTTTGTCTTTTGAAGCAAATTTTCCTATAAGCATTTGTTCTGAGAATTGTGTGTATTTTATGTTTACATAAGTCATTTCAATTTTTTTTAGTTATGGGGGGGGGTGGAGAGTCACCACTAATTACCGTCCTGGGTGACACTCGTGTTTGGAACGTCACTGGAGTTCGTCATGATAAATTTTAAACAAATAAGTAATTAATAAAGACAAATGTCCAAGCGCAATTCTACGTTCTTTATTTTCTATATTACCTTTGATGAAATTGAATTCGTAAACTATCAACAAAGAAAAAAAAACTACTAAAACGTTGATTTGAAAACCTAACTAGGTTTGAAGTTCCAAATAAAATTTGCCTTTTAACTATTCCCAAAACAACAGGCAAACCAAAGGAAATATTTGTGAATGTATTATTTTTAATAATAATACCATATAAATAAAGTGGAGTGGGTTTTTAACAGTTTTGGTTCTGTGCACAATTTTCACTTATCACTTTTACTTTACAAAAAATATTAAAAACAAAAAGGAGAAGAAAAATACTCATGAGAAGAGCAAAGTTTTTAGAAAACAAATTATAAAACATTCTTTTTGAGTTAATTTCTTGGAAATTTTAAACTGATATTTTTATGTGTCATGTTCAATTATGCTTTCATAACTTTTATATGCAATGCCGCTATCGTAAAATTTCTTATCGTTATATGTGAACATTTTTATTTCGCAAATTTTGTTTTTCTTTAAGTAATCATCCTTTTTCCTTTTCATAGTACGGTTATTGATCTTTCCTGACCTCTCTAATATTATATAGCGTTCAGAATATAGAAAGAATATTTTTATTTTATTAAGAAATTATTTGTAGTTAAATTAAAATCTTGATTTGCCTCTCAAAAGTTTTCTCACAAAAGTTTTTCTTGGTAGTTCTATGCTAGTCTGTAAACAGAACTGGCAAAAATTTCTAAGATAAAATTGCATTATTGTTTCAATTTGTATTTATTGAAGAAAATCATTTTAAAAATCCACTACATTGCATACTTGATAGTACTATTTTCCTCCTTGGTATTTTTGCAGATGAAATTAGTTTTGCAGAAAAAAAAAAAAAGTTTTTATTAATAATAAGCTTCATAAAGTAAGATTTCTTTCACAGCAAAATACCTGAACTCCATTAATTTATTTTTTTTTTAAAAAAGTTAACTAACAGTGTCTGTATGGGTAAGTTCGTAACAGGGAAGATTTTATGCTGTTGCTGGATAAAGCTTGTATAATTATAAATGCAATATACCGACAATTCGTTTTGACACCCAAAGACTGCAGTTTCGTCCTTGCTATGGAGTCATCAGATTGGAAAAGTCAGTAACCAAGCCAGAGACAGACAGCAACTTATTGAAGCTAAGCCTTAGCCCTGGATAGGCGTGGCAACGTATTGCTTGTACCATTTTAGTTTCAGAATTATTTGCTTCTGGTAAATAAGTCAGTTACAGAATTCGTACGCTATCCTAAACCTTTTGTTTCACTCAGTATAAAGAAAGCTGTAGTTTATTTTCCAAATCATCGCAAAGGAAGCACTTTTGTTTTTTCTTTCGCAAATTCGATAACTCTTCTCTGTCTTCTATTGCCTTGATTTTCATTGAACCAAATTGACTGACACAAAAATGAGCAACAAAAGCGAGATACGAAGTAACCGTAACTTTATCATATATGGCGGTATTAAAAGAAAGTAATAACACTAAACGTGTTTGCAACGTCTCCAAATTTTCTTGGGCAGATTCTTGTTGGAATACAGAGTAGGCCCTTTCTTCCATTTTAACCCGCTACCTTCAAGGTAGTCCTGAACAAAAACAGATCCATTCGGTCTCGTATTATAATATCTCAGAGTCAATAACAATAGCAGCAACATAAAGGTAGATAGAGGAATCAAGTATTACGACCCGATATCTAACACAACTCAAAAACCTTCCATGGAACTATCTCAATGTAAGTCAACCAGATAGAACATGGTCATGGTCCTTGATCAAGGCATGGTTCCACCACCTCAATTAATGTATCGTTCGACAGTACCAGATTGACTGTATCCGGTGCATTGTTCTCTCTTTCGTTTCTGAACTTATATATCTCCAAATTATGATCTAGAAAGCACATATCTTCGCCCAACAGATACAGTCTCTTCTCCATCGTTCGTTCAGGCAGACATAAGCGGCAAATGATCTTGCGTACAAACCTGTTTCGTTGTTATTATTGCTTTAACCACTCGTGTACCCAAGCCTGAGTTAGACAATGCTTCCCAGTATAAGGGAAAAAAGTGCGACTTCCGCTTATAGAGCGCCCCTCATAGTAAGTCCGATTTTGGCAATAGATGGTGCCGATTTGGCACCATCCATCTTCGGTAATTTTGATCCAAACCAGATGTCAAACAAATCCCTTTTTAATCACCCCCAGAAGTGTTGATTTGGAATGGGAACTTTGAGGGCATTGTGATCACAACCTATTCAATGTTCCCCAGTCCAAATTGACAAACACCAATATTCCTTGACCAGCTGGCATCAATCCCGAAGCCATCTAGCAACGAGTCCAACACCTTACCGATCTGGCAGCATAGAAACCCATATTGTAAAGGTACTTTTGCACCATTTGCGGATATTCTTGATACCGTTAAATGCTCTACAAAGACAAACGCTTGTTTTTGTTTAAGCTTCGTCCGAATGAACTAAAGTAGTTAATGGTGTATTCTAAACATGAACTCGAAAAACAGCGAATATCCATATCATCTTTGACAATGCCATCAGAAGGAAAATGTTAAATCCTTTAAGTTGCTGTTCAAATGAGATGTTGCTTGTTAATAGTGTCAGACATAAACTTTAATATATAATTCAAATGATAGATTCGTAATTAAAAAAAAAATACTAGATAGGTAGCGTTATTCTCGTAATCGAAAGAAGCTTGAATCGGAAAATAATAATTACTAGCTGCGTTCCCGGCGTTGCACGGCCTACTTAAACAATGAAAGAGATGTCCAACTGATGTTTTTGTATTACTCTGACATCAGTTTCTAAAGCGCTAAGAAGTAAATAAATACGCGTAATGCAAGGTTTGCAAAACACCATTAGAGCATATTTTTGTCAAAAATCTCTTTAACGTTAATCATAGTTATCAATGATACAAGTTATGAGTATTTTCAATTAGCACAAAAGATGAAAATATATGCATTATCAACTATAATCTGTGCTCACGTTAAAAAATGAATTACTTCTGTTAGACTATATCTGAACTATTTATGCACAATTACAATCAGCTTTTTACATACAATGACACATAATTTTTGGTTGATTACGTGAAACTAAATCACCAAGACTAAATAACTACCAATAAGCATTAATTTAATACCAAGTCATCAGATTACAATTTAGCTTTAGTTAAAATCCTTAAAAACAATCTTTTTTGTTCACCTCTGTTTCACAAAGCAATCCAAACAATCTTAATTTAGCATGTTCTTTTAACGATATAAACTGTATTTTAAAAATAGAAACAGGAAGGAAAAAGAGAGTTATTACAATTCGAAAGCTCACCCATGTGACGGGAAAAAGTCCAACAAAATAAACATAATTAGTCGCACATCCTAAGTATACCAAAATATGAGGCCGGTGAATGATAAACTTACACTACAATCAATGAACATAGCTAAAGAAACAACTTTCATATGCTGAAAAGAGTTAAGAACGTTGAATGTAAAAGTTAAAAAAAAAAAGGACAGACGATAAAATAAAGGCTATATCCGAATAGGGCAACTAATTTAAAATGGAATTCTAGATGGAAACCTTGTTTTAAGATTTGGACAGCAGCCAAAAAAATCTCTTTTTAAAACAATTAGAATTTTACTTGCTCACGCATATGCAAAATGGCAACAGGAATGACATAAAAATTCCTGAATAACGTTATGTTAATTAACGTTTTAATATCTCCGCTAATTAAAGTCGCACAATTACGAGATTGGTCCTATTGTTTTCTTTGGAAAATTTCGAATTGATCGGTATCTCGTTTGACTCTCGATTCGCAGCGGTTCTCGAGAAGATCGATCTTCAGACAGACAGACAGACAGACAGACAGACGGACGGACGCGAACAGATTTTAATATTATAGTGGATTATACATAAACGCAGAAAGACCTTTCTTAAGCGAGAACCTATTGTTCCTTTAAATCAGTTGTTTAAGATGGTTCTTATAGTTCTTGTAGAAGAGGCAATATGGCACGCATCTGAAATGACAATGAGAAATTCAGAAAGACACTTTACTTTCGGCGTACTCTTAGGCTTAAGTAAGACGTTTACAAACGCTATGGCTCAATCTTCGTCAATTACATGAATTTAATTAATCAGAACAGAACAGCAACGAATAATACTTTCATTCCAGTGATACTGTAGTCGTTTCGAAAGCGTTATAATACATGTTGTACCTAAAGAAAAGTAAAGAGTAAAAAACAACAGTTACAGTCCGAAAAAAAACAATAAATGCGGAAAACTTCCGGTTTTAAGCTGTCATTTCGACTATTACGTAAAGCCATTGAAAATACAGCAAACAATAACATTAGTAAAAGTTTCTAAAAATTCTGCTGTTTTCGTTTCAAAAACCCCTGTTTCTATAGAACATGATTCTCTTACAGAATTCAACAAACCGAAATTTTATCTTTAAGATCCTATGTTTTTAGAAAATGATTTACAAAAGTCTTCTTCAGTACCTTTTAAATACTTATGTTTAAACTCGAGGCAAAAATTTTAATTTCGTTTTAGATACAAAGTTCCAAAAGCTCAATGCTTATTATAATATGTTTATAGTAGTATTTATATTATATAATATTCAAAGTAATATTTATAGTATATATATAAATATTCATTGTAATATTTATAATATATAATATTCATAGTAATATTTATAGTATATATTATTCATAGTAATATTTACAGTATTTAATATTTATAGTCAATTTCTATTTGCTATAAATATTACTATTTTGTACGTTTTATTTTATATTTTTATCAGTGGAACATTACAATACTGCGATTCAATGTACTTCCACAAAGATCATTATCTTCCAAAATATTAGTATGCTATATAAATTAATGTTTATTATGCAGCTCACTCATTATCCATTGCTAAGACATTGGCTCCATTAAAGTTTGAGCGCTTGGTATGCAATGTTGCAATCATTAGCTTTGAGTATGTATGGAGGTTAAAGCTTCAGGACTTCTGAAAGTGATTCATATGAAAGTGAAGAAATTGAATTAATTTGTTGACTTAATAAAAAATAGTGTTAAACTACTTGTAGAAAATAATTTACAAATTATATTTTACCTAACTACTCAACGAGTTAAAATTTATGCTTTTTAAAATTATTGTATGTTTTCGAAAAATCTGACATTATTTGTTAAGTGATTTGTCTATGTTTTAATTATGTTAGGTATTCATGAGAGAGTTATTGGACTTACATTTTCTATATCATGGTCAAAGCACTTATTTTCACGTGTGAAAATATCGGTATTTTCATGAATTTTATGTGAATAAAACCGAAAACCGGTTATTAAGTTAAAATATTTCGAAAGGTATAAACTTTTTCGAGTACGACGGGGTTGCGAAAGTCGCGGAATTTAAAGTCTCGCCAAAATAAGTGATTTTAAAGTACTTCCTAAATAGATTTCTACTTCATTTTTATGTTTAATGAAAAAAATAATGGCGCAATAAATGTGATATTGCATATCGCAATAAAATGTGCTGTTTTCTCACATATTCACTAGTTATAAAACAGGGTTCTGAAAGATCTTAGATATTATGTAAAAAATATTTTTAATATGAATACTAAAACCCATCATTTATCCCAGGAGAAAAAAAAATATTTTCATGGAAATATTGCATAGATATTTTGCAATGAATAAGGAGGAAGCAGGTGCAAAACAGTTTTCTAAAAAGCACGAATGCACGCGATATAGCTTCAAAATAAACTAATGTTACAGTTAAAGCTGTCATTTTGATCAAGGAGTTGCATAAATAGAACGAAAAAATATTTTTTTTACACACAAAAATCCTTTAGCAGGATAAACTTTTTTTTTTTTTGCATTCAATGGATAAGACCATCAATTCAATATAAGATCTTCTACCTAGCTAAGATTGAATGTGCATAAATTTAAGATTCTATAGCAGAGATGGTTAACCTTCGTGTACTAAAAAACAAGGTAATATTTGGCAGTTGCTAAGAAAAATAAGTCTTAAATTCATTTTTTTGTATTCAAATGTAGTATGCTATTATTTAAAATATACAGGAAACTTTCGAAGCACCGGCTCACAGTGGAGTATTTGAATGAAAATCCTGGCCAAAAGTCAAAAATTAAAAATTTACCCGATTTTTATGAAACTTTATTCCATGATAGTTGACTAACTGGTGCATCGATCGGCACCTGTTTTGAAAACTTGAGTCACGTACAATTGCTCATAGCCTCGGTGAAAGATGAGATTTCTAAAAGAATTTTCGCTTTTTTGTTACGTTTCAGCTTAATTATTACGTTTCAATGTAGATTTTTTTGTGGCTTTCTAAATGAATGGAATTGAACCAAATCAATTTTACAGTATAAAGAAATATCAGGGCTTAGTGCTAATTATAAATCAAAGTAAATATTTTCATTTTCTTTTTGTGAAAAAAAAATAAAGAAAACTTGGTACGTGAGATTTTTAAAGGCTTTTCGCCTTAATTTATAACTAAAGAAAGCTTTTTAATTGGGTGTCGGGCTTGGTCGGGCTGTTTTGAAAGTTGCATCGTATTTGGCTAAGTCTCTAGCGCTAATTTCAGCAAAAAAATCTTCCGCCTACAACTGCCCTTTTTTTAAATGATTTTTTTTTTTTTTAAATGATTTTTTTTTTTTTTTTAAGTGCTTAATCCGATCTTTTTGTGACAAGTCATGATTTTAAACTGAATTTACCTACAAAGATTTAATAAATTTGTAAAAAAGTTATCATAAGTACTACTGGATGAAAAGATCGACATATTTGAGCGCACAAACAACAATAAAATTTCAGACACGAGTTTTATGGTTACGAGAAACCGCTTCATCAATGTGTAAAGATATAAGTTATGGAATGAGAATCATCCAATTAATTTCGAAAACGCTTACCCTTATGCATCGCTAAAGAGATTCACTGCACCCCTAAAACATGTGTTTGCGTTCAGTTATGTTAATTTTCTCATGTACGTGAATGAGTTAATAAATTAAATTATTTTGTGATCTCGCTAAGAAAATTTGCTCTTCCTTAAAATTGAGATAGATTTTAGATAAAACAAATAAATATTTATATTTTTTCAGATCATTGCTGCAAATAATGTGCCGGGGGAGGGGGTCTTTTCCCCCTTATACGTAGCAAAAGGGGTAAAATACCCCCCTCCCCCACACACACACTTGCTAGCGTTATGAGACAATTGTAATTGTCTCCTAACGTTCCTACGCTAGCGAGCTATCCATATTTAAGACATTTTACCTACTCATTGTGAAATTAAAGGTATATAAAATTTTAGTTCCAAATTTGTTCGTACAATTTTTAGCGGGACACATCACGCGATGTAAAACTAAGGATCGACCCAAGGTACGAGTACAATATATACAATTCAAAAACAAAGAGCTTTTGAATATCCATTTTCGAGTGTTTTTACAGTTATAATATCCTAGTTCATTTATTTATTTATTTATTTTTTCAATAGAAAAAAGGTTCTTTGTAACCCCGAAACCCTTGTCTTTAATTCTTTTTGTGCATGATTAACTCAGGGTTTTAATAATTGAAACCAAACGGAAACAATAAAATTGCTTTTTTTTTTTTTTTGGTTTCAAATTAGTGTTTTGTACAGAATACTAGGATTTTTTAACCTCTTTTTGCTTCTTTTTCCCCTCGAACAGTGCACATCTTCAAAGGAAAACAGCCATTTGCATCGAACATGTTTACTTATCACTTGTCTAAGCATTATTGGCAAAGAGCCAACCGTGGCATTCATTTCGGATCGAGTGAAAATTATTGAAAATTTTTATTTCAATTCATTGAAAAAAATTCATAATAAATCAGTGAAAGAACATAACTTCACCGTTTTCTCTGTAAATGAAGGTAAGGTGTTTATATTATTTCCTTAAAAAGTTTCAGAGCCATAACATTATTAGAATACTGGATGCAAGAATTTTAGTTTACATGGATTGAATAATTGAAAAAAGTCGAAAAAGTGACCTCCCTTTTTAAATTCTTAGAAATTCGGTTAATTACGTTAGAACAAACAAACATAATCTTGAAGAAAATTATTTTTCCTATCTAGTGATGCATTGGGTTTTTTTCTACGTTTACTAGGATCGTTTTTACGGTCGTAAACATGCAAAAGTCTAAACCGTGGATAAAATATTAAATATTTCATTTTCTAATTCAAATTTTAAAAATAGAGTTTCAAATTGTAACATCAGACATTTCAGACAACTTGTATACCAAGTTTCATGTCTATAAGTGGAATAGCTTCGCCGTACACCGCACAAACGCACACAAGGGTGTCGCCTTCAGAAGAGTGAAAATTTCAAACTAGTTTTGGCCAGGATTTTCAGTCAAATACTCCACTGTGCGGCCTCCATTTAACCGGATCTTTTTTAAATGGTCACGATAAATTTACGTATGAGGAATGGAACTGAAAAAAAGTTGTACAAATCACTTTAATAACCATGTTATTAACCATAAGTATGCACTGTAATTACTAAATAAAGATGTATTGCTCTACTTTTCAAGTTAAAGAAATAATATCGAAAGTGTCGTTGATGTTCTCCGTTTTTAATGAGGTGATTAGGAAAAATGCTGATGCTAAGTATCAAATGGTCGAATTTTTATGCTTCAACAGAGAGACAAATCAGTGTTTTCCCTCAAATGATAAAAAATAAAGCTTTTACTCATCCCGGAAATGCTTATTTTAATATAATATTTTCAAAAAATATGTTTTACGTTAACAATTATAACCGTGTGTGTGTGTGTTTTTTTTTTTTTTTTGCAAAAATTATTTTGTTCATCTCAAAAAATAAAAATAATAATACTAATAATAAAAAAAATAAACATTATTTTATTGACCTACATAGTATTTTTATTTTCAAGCTAGTTCTATTGAAAGGTCAATAAAGCTGACAAAAATCAGTGGCTGGCGTTTTAAAACAACTTTGAAATCCTCTTAAAAAATCCAAGAAAACCACACTCGGTCTTAAAGCCCCATGTTTCTCATTCCTACATCAAAACAGAAATGTCCTTTTTCTTAGTCCAACGTATGCACTTGTCTCTCCGTGTGGTTACATGAGCAGAATAGATCCAATGTAGTTCATGCGTGTCGTAAAAGACTACTAAAATGGACACCCAATCTAAGGTGTGAGGCACCGTGCTGATGGATGGATGGCATCTGGATTGTATGATGTCTAAACGGTCCCCTCGAGGAAGTGGGCGAAACCTCATTGTAATTTGCCTTGCACTCGTACAGGATGGTTGTGCCGCTGTTACCTTTTACCACCACAAAGTTCCTAGCTCCTTTGGAGCTGGATACTGACCTGTCGGAGTAAACCAGCAACCTTGCTACTGGAGGAGGTGAGGGTGCGGGTGTGCAACCCACTGACTGGTGAGGGGGGCACATCTGCAACCCACGACACTGCAGTAGGGGGGCAGGGGTACTCATTTATGCACAGAAATGCAACAGGCGCAGGCAGGAGTGGGAAGGCTGTTACAGAAGGCGAAAGTCACAGGCCAGCCAATCCTGAGAAGGTAGGAGAAACCAAACGTCATCGATCGGAGACAACTCTTTCCCCTGCACAAATTGCAGCATCCTTAAGAGTAAGGACTGGTCAACCACAGTCCTATGCTCAGGCAGTGCGTATGCTTAAGATGGTTGTTGGGAGAGAAACCTTCCCGTCGGAGAGGTTATCTCGCAATAATATTGAACATACTCAGCTTGTCTTTCTAAGGAGGACAGACATGATTCTCTCTGAGGATCACATGCCAGATATGAAATAGACTTCTTAACAAAAATAGTAAAGGGTGTTTTTTTAGTGATATAGAACTTTAAGGGGGTCCGGGACACATTTTGAAAAAAATTTTATTATGTACTTTAGAGTTTTGAAATTTTTTTCACTGATTCATCATTTATTTAATAAGCAAAATCATAACATAAATATGAAAAAAAATATTTTTTTATTTAAATTTAATTAGTTTTTTTCAAAAAAATGGAGTTGCTTTAAACTGCTATGACTCAAAATATTAATGGTCAATTTTCAATTTTTTTTCAAAAAAGCATGCACAAATATCTAAGCTTTAATTTTTATTCGACGATTTTAAAAATATTAATTCAATAAAAAATAAACAATATTTGAAGAAAAATTTCGAACAATTCAAAAATACTTCAAAAAAAAAAACATAATTTTTGCAGTAAACGTTTTTTTCAAATTCGCCGAATAAAAATTAAAGTAAACTGCTTGAAAAAGATATGCTCCAAGTTTCATTACTTTATCTCTATCGGTTCCTGACTTATAAGAGTTTGAATGCAAGAAATCGGGAAAAATTGCATCATGGAGAAAAACGCGTTTAAAGTTTTAAAGTTAAGTACACATTAGTTAGATGCATGCAACAAAAATAACTATATCTTTCGTTCTATTTAAGGTAGAAACAAGATTCAAACGTCTTCTTAAGCAAAAAAAAAACGGAGCAATTTTTCAAATTATAAAAAAAAATTGCACAATTTGACGATTTTTGTGTCCCGGACCCCCTTAAGTCGTGTTTAGTTTGGTTTGCCATTTCATCATGAGTAGACAACAGGACGGTGCAACACGCCACACAGCGCGTGTCACAATTGATTTACTGAAAGAAACTTTCGGTGAACGAATAATTTCGCTTAATGGACCCGTGAATTGGCCAGCTAGTTCATGCGATTTAACTACGCTGGACTATTTTTTGTGGGGCTGTGTGAAATCTCAGGTCTACGCCGATAAGCCACAGACGATTGACGCCTTTGACAAGAACATTCGCCACATATCACTCACATACGGCCCCCATTGCAGCACAAAGTGATAGATAATTGGACTTCCCGATTAGACGTTTTCCAAGCCAGCCGAAGTGGTCATGTACCAGAAATCACATTTAAGTAAAAATGGCAAAGAATCATCTTTCGAATAAAGCCAAATTCATGGCGATTTATATCATTTAACGGTGTTTTATTTGATCCTAAAGTTCTATACCTCTAAAAAAAACACCATTTATTAGGAAGGCTTTTGGTGTTCTTACTGAACTTGGCACCTTAAAGCGGCACCTTGCTGTAATGGGTGTCAGTAATGATTCAATTTGCAGAGGTTACCTCTTTAAGGAGGAAACTATTACTCACATCTTGTGTGACTGTGAAGTGTTTTCTGCCTATAGGTTTGAACACCTTGGTCATCATTTGTTTGAACAATGCGAGGTTCATGATATTCCTATTAGGTGTTTGCCCTGAATTCTGCTTCAGCTACAGGTCTGTTTTAAGACTTCTGTTTGGGGACTAGTACAATAGACCTCTGGTCGCAGTGCTTGGTTCGGTTGAGAACCCCTTTCATTCATTTCATTCCATGCACTTGTCTAATGATATGTTTTTAAACATAAGTAACATTTAACAGCCGATTTGGAAACTTGAACTGCACACGCAAGATAAGGAAACGTATCCACCTATATCTATTGTGAGAAAAAAACATCCATTGAAATAAAAACGACTTGAATGATAATTAACAAGATGGAGGAATTCAAACATTGGAGGGGGTGAAAAAAACTGTTAAAAAACAACGGTTAAATAAAAGTATCTTAACTATCTAGAAGCTTGATTTTTTTTTTTTTTTTTGTGTGTTAGAAATGAAAAAAAAAAAAAAAAACTTCTAAGGGGCAGTCCTAAAATGATGTCATTCTTTAAGGTGAGTCGAGAAAACGGGATACTTTGTAGCAAAGGGGAGAGAAAGGGTAACACTAAGTGTGACATCATGTATTTTTGGGAAAAGTATATGACGTGTCGCAAGTGGGCGGGGGAGGGGGTATGACGAAGTGTGAAATTTTGTGATAGAAGAAGAAGGGGGTATAACATGTTGTAAAAATTGTGGCATCATTTATGGACAATCCCTAATGCCTACCGGTCATTGAAATCGAAGGTAATTTTACAGGTTAGAGTATAATTTAAAATTTAAACTCCAGAAAAAAATGCGTAATCAGTAATTTTCACTGAACTGGTAATTTTAATTTTCAAATATAAATTGTTTTTTTATTTCTTGGGAGAAGTTGGTTTTACATTTTTTGATATTAGTTTTTTTCTATATCAATCATTTTAGCACCTTTATTGTACGGAGCGGTTTAAAATATAGTTAATTTTCTTTTATACATAATTAACAAAGCTTTTGGCAGTGATAGGCACGCAGTGTATTTTCATACGCATTATTAGATGGCATGTTTTAATGAATTAAAAAAATACCTGTTCAAATGCCCATAGCAAGAATGACTTTAAAATAAAAAGAAAAAGGGAAAAGTCTTCATTGTAAATAAACCCTTCTAAGAAAATAAAAATTTTAATCTTAACATTAATTGTTTCTTGAATTTAGACTTCGAACATGCTTAGCATATTAAGGAAAATTGAAATGCAACTTTTATTAAATTTCATTTTTAAAAATCGAGTTATATTTTGAAAGGCAAAACTATTTTAAACAGGTTTCCTTAAAAAAATCATAAAAAATCCAAAACAATCTGAAATTAAAAAAAACATTGATAATAATAGTTTAACTAAAAAACATTGTATCGTAAAAAAATGTCCTAGATTGAAAAAAATAAATTTCTAGGCTTTCGAATTACTTTTTAGTTTGTTTTTTATTTATATCACTCTCTTTGAAAAAGCCACATGTGTTAAACAATAAATCCCACCAATTTGCTTCAAATATAATTGTTGCGTTTTATATGTTAATGTAAATTGTTCATAAAAACAAACTGATAAACTAAAACGCACTTGCTACGCCAGATAAGTCTTTTTTCTGTTAATACTTAGACATGTTAATACTTACTAAAAAGTAAACATATTAAACTGTGTAAAGATGAAGAGTTAAAACTTTGTAATAATTATAAAATTTGAAGCTCATAGTGAATAAAACTTTCATGACCACTAGTAACTAAAATGATTTTTAATACATTTCATTCAGAAATGCCCGACGTACATTAAACTAATATGAAACATCATTGAAACTGTTCATAGAAGGTATGAATATCTATTTTCATGCAGCTATCAATATCAAACCAGTATATACAATCTACAAGCTTATACGATAGTTCATAGTCATGGAAAACTATTACACGTTCATACAAGAGTGATTAACAGTACAGAAATTAAAGAAAAATAATTAACGAAATTTGGAGGGAAAAAAAAATAAATTGTAGCACATTACGAGCTTTGAAAGTAAGTGATTGATTTTCAAGTACTAAAAGTCACTGTACTTGTAACCATGAATAAAATATATTTAGATGGTCTTTGAAAATTTGAAGCAACAAAAATGAGTAAGTAAACGAAATATCATGCATGTTTGAGGGACTTTGAAAATTAAATAAACAGTGAAAACTTTCCAAATATTAACCTGCTAAAGTAAGCTTTAGTTTTAATGAAGTGTTTTTTCTCGAGACTAAAACTTCTATTAAAAAAAGGAGAAAAAACAATACGCTAAAAAGAATGTATTTAAGTAATGAAATCAATTATTTCATTAAAAATTTATTTAAACATTTTTATAGATCGGAATATGAATACAATTGTTAACAATTGAAAGTTAATTGCCAGCAGATGCGCCATCAATGAAATGTTGAAAGTTAAGTATAAATGTACGGTACGTTTTGCTAGCAAAAAAAGGTATACGAATGTGCAAGACATTCGTTGAGATCGAGGTATGAATACAAGTTCTAACAACTGAAAATTAATCGCCTGTGGAAGTATATATTTAGTTAGGATCAAAATATGCATATGCTATAAGACTCGCAAAAATATATACAAAAAAAAAAAAAAAACATAAATAATAAAAAGAAAAATAAAAACTGTAGGAATATGATTTTTAAAAAAAATATTTTGTTTACTATTTTTAATGGTATTTATATAGTGAAAATTTACCCTTTTTTTAGTCAGTATAATCTGAATTATTCGATTGTCTTATGCTGTAGGAATATGACTTAAAAAAGCAAAAATTATTTTGGTAACTATTTTTAATGGTATTTATATGCAAATCGTAAAATTTTAGTATTATTTGCAATTGGTAGTGAACATTTCCTCTTTTTTTAGTCAGCATAATCTGAATTATTTGATTGTCTTACGCTCCTTCAACAAATAAAAAATTGCACCTGAATTTATCGACATACCGTAACTATGTTTTTCCCATTTTTCCTTATATTACTTAAAAGTCAAGTAAACAAGTTTCTCCACAGCCAAAACCCTTTTTAAAAAAATAGAATCAGAACCTCGCTCACCTGCTATAAAAGTCCCTTCCTTGTTCCAAATCCAAAACTCGTCAAGAGCTATAAACATATCGCGAGGAACTATTTTAAGAAAGCGAGATCACTACTGCGCTTCATGTGCTCCCCAACAGTTGTGGTTGAAGGCTTAGAGCAGTGGGCCAAGTTCAGAAGATGCCGCGCATTTTGTAGGGCGAAGGGCAGCGCCCTCTGACGGAAACAGGTGGTTTGGGGAGGGGGCCAACACCCTGGGGTTTCAATAAAAGTTATTGCTGCAAAAGCTGAATGATGTGTTGGGATGCAGAAGTTGAAGTATGCATAAATTGAAATGGATGTGCTGTTTTTGTTAAACTTACGAAGAAAAGATTTTATTGCTCGATTATAAAAACAAATTTATGTTTTAAATATTCATGATTTACGCAAACACTGGGCACAGTTTTAAAATTTAAGTGTTTTTTTACGTTATTTAAAGCGATGGATGTGGATAAATTTCCCGTCAACCACATTTATGAAGTTCTTGCATATTATTAACATAATGTTTTTAAAATATATCATGGATATTGGTATTTTCGCTGTGTCAAGTTCTATTTTATTTCCTAGTATAATAGGATATGAAACACTCGTTTGATGCTTTTAATGTATTTTATATTATTTTATTCTCCTCTAAATTTGAAAACTCATTTAATGTCAGAGGAAAATGAATAAGGACTAATTAACGGTTGATTATTCACTTAAGGATTACATTCAATTATATTCTTTCAATTTATTTTCTGACTGTCTCCTTTTTAAATGTGTATTATTTAATCTAAATACTTGTTTAATACGAAATATATCATTTATGATGTGCTAAAAAGCGAAGGAAGCATTTAACAGTGGTATAAATACACGAACCTCCAAAAACATGTCAGACACATATTTCGCTGTTGCAAGGATACCTTATCTAAACGCAAAAGATGTAAGCAAACGGATTTTAAAGCATTTGGCATTTTAAAAAAATTTAAATCGTAGTTGACATTTTCAAGTAATAGCAAGTACAGTCTGTAATAAAACTATTAACTAACAGAAGCACGTAGAGGAGAAACTAGGCTTTAAATAGTATCTTCGAAAAAAGTTTTTTTTGAACATCATTAAGATTAAAAATTCTCCTTAAACATGTTTTTAATGCATTTTTTTTTCAAAAACTAAACTTCGTTTGAATACTACTGTGGACGATAAAGGATTTTTTTTAATTTATAAGTGAAAAATGGAGGTATCAACAAAATCAGGGATGTTCCTCGCTGTCGTTCAATTTAGCAGTTTGGAGTATCACCCCTAAAACTGTTTACTTTCCATATGGTAAATGGTTTCAAGCAGTGGATAAAAACTCCTTGTTAGCCTAGTTTCCAGTAAAAGTAAAAGAAAAAAATTGAGAAGCATGAAAGAAAACTAATGCATCTTACAAATATCTCAAAAATAAAAAATAAAAGTCAGAAATAATAATAATAATATAACAATAAATAAATGAATAAAATACTTAAATAAATATCTAAAAATTAAAAATTGGAAAGTAGTGTTTTGAAATAAGGGGGGGGGGAGGTGTGTGTCTGTCGCTGTGCCCGTCTGCCGGTATAACCGTCACCCGTCATCCCCCCTCAACCTAACAACTTTTGGGTGAATACTCCGATGCAAAGAACCTTTTCCGGTTCGAAAGATCTCAGCGAGGACACCTCATTCCCACTTTTTGCTTTTCGATTTGTACAAATTTTTGTTAATTTTTGAAGAGTTATAAAAAAGAAACTGAACATTAGCGCCTACTGGGAATTAACGGCAAAAATAAATCTGAGGAACTTAAGTGCGAATTTGCTTCGAACAAATTATGCTGGAAAAAGTCTTGATGAATAACTTGTTTTATAAATATCACCGTGATTTGAGCAGTTTTCCGTACAGTTCATAAAATTATTAGCTCCTACGGGGAGACTTAAAGATAAATATCTTTCCTAAACTTAACAGCGGATTTGCTTTAAACAAACATTGCTAGAAAAACCTCTTAATGAAAAAAATGCAAAGAGTTGATTTTTTAAAGTTAGCTATTTTTAGGGTATTTTTTGAACCTTTCCAGAAATTTTAACACTAACGACAACTAGAATTTTTTTTTTTAATTTTCTTAAATCAAATAATGGAGAAAATAAGCAGAATCTAAATAAAATTCTTAATTTTTGGTTTCAAGTCATCAAAAAAAGTTACCAATAAAAATCAAAATACAATATTCCGTATACTTAACATTAACGTAAGTCAGAAATAAATATGACTGAATCAAAATGCATAAATTCAAAGCGTAACTGTTTCTACCAGAACTTTCTAGTCCTTTACGTTTTAACAGAATGAGCTGCTAAGACTATTTTTTTACTGATGAAAGTTATTTATTTAAGTGGACATTTTATTATTTTTTATTTATTTTCTAAAAAATATATGTATATATACATATGATCTTTTTTTTTTCAACAGGGGAAAATCCGAGGCAGTTTCCTTTGACTAAGAAGAAAAAGCTCAAAAAATGTTTTTTTCGCTTTACATATGTAATTAAAGATATTGGAGGTCTATATGGCCTTATACTTTTCTCACCCAACTTAGTATTTTCTTTTGATGCTATTTTTTTAGATTTTAATTTAAAAATGTGAGTGACTAGAGATTGCAATACCGGACCAAAAATGCAAAACAGGTATTCGGTATTTTTCTTAACGTGATACCGGAATACTGGTATTAATATTAGTATTAGAAATTTCCAAAGAAACATTCCAGAAGATAATGTTTCGTATATCCCATATTTTATTATTTTGTTCAAAATGTGCATTATTTATTTATTGTAAACAATTATAAAATTTAAAAAAAATAATAAACAAATATCATAATAAAAAATCAATAATAGCAAAGAAACACAATGCATCTATTTAATTTTCACTAAGCCTGGAAATCGTTTTAGTGAACAACTTTCCTGCAGTTGAAAATATTTTTTCTGAATTCACGCAGGCGGGTGGTACTGTTAATAATGAACGATTCACCTCCTGTAGTTGCCTGGAAGTCCTTCTTTTTCAAATAATTCGGCCTTTAACTTAATGGTTTCGAAAAAATCATTTTTGTCAGTGTGGGTGTTTCTTTTGTATTGTGGATAGGTTTTTTAAACCATTATTATTTATAGCTAATTGTAACTGTTCAAGAGACCATTCTTTTTCAGTATATCAACACTATCTTCAGCGATTTAATCTTGGTCAGATAAAGTTTGTGTTTGCTTTTTATTAACTCTTGAAATTGGTTTGAAATTTACAATGAGTTTGATCTTTTTTACTTCTCTCTCTCTCTCTCTCTTTTTCCGTTTTCGTTTTCTTTTCGAAATTCTTTACAATTATGTAAATATCTGAAAATATGTTCTAATTAATTGTGCCTTATTTTTTTGCAAATGTTTAATGCATTTTAAATAGTATATCGCTTAGTGTAAAACTGAATGACGAGACAGAACAGCACGCTAATACCGGTGATAGAAAATTATTGTTTGATATTCTAAAAAGAAAAAGGTTTTCTCAAAATTCAGTACAGTTGGGACAGATAAAATATCATTAAGAAATGCTGCAATTGATGGTTGGATTAAATTCCAACACAGCAAGTTAATTTTTACAAGGGAGCAAGTCCAGTAAATGGAGAAAATAAAAACGAGGTCCATATAAACTCACGTAAGTACGATTCATCACACTATATAGTGGTGAAATTTTCATTTTGAAACGTTTTTACTACTTTTATTCATTGATGTTTTACAAATTCATGCTTATGAATCCTAATTTTTACTTCAATAAACCGATTTTGTTACTGTGTCTCATCAAAAAAGAAATTTATTTTTTAAAATAACAATAAATGTCTAATTATTTAAATTAAAAGCCTTTAATTCAAAACTATTTATTGTTTTTAACCGACTTCAAAAAATGAGGTTATGATTTCGTATTGCGGCTTTTTATGTGTGTTTTCGAATCATTCCAAGCCTACTGGACCGATTTGATTTTTTTTTTTTTTTTTGTTTGGAAGGGTATACATTCCAGATGGTCCCATTGTTATTTGGTCTGGATCTGATAAGGGGTCTCAGAGAAATCCAAGAAACTTTAAATTTCATACGTCACGATCACGTGATTTTGCTGTGATCGGTGTATTTTCACGCCTAAGGTTTTGGCTTTCTCTTGAACAATATTTAATTCTCGCGGCACATGGATGATTAATTTTCGCAACCCTGAGCCGCCTGTTAATTTTTTATTATAGGTGTTACCAATGTATGTATTACTGCATAGCAAAGCATTAAATTAAATATATTTTGCTCCTTCAATAGTTGGATCAATTTACCTTAATATTTTATTTACTAACAAATAACTTTATTTAGGCACTAAAATATAAAGTTCTTTATTTAATATTCCAGTTTTTAAATACATTTAGTGTTCAATTGAGGGGGAATTGACTGCAGAACACCCCTCCCCCGCGATTTAATTTATATTCTTTAGTAATATACATTATAACTGAGTATGATTTCTGAAGTTTGACCAATATTCTAGATTTACTATTTCACGATGTCGCCAGTTCAATTTGAAATTAGGGAAATATTAATTAATAGTCTTCAAAAAAAGGAGGAGGTTCTGAACTCGTCGGATTTGTTTTTCCTTTGTACAATGTTCTATAAATACTCGAAGACACCTGTACCTAGGGGTTTGCACAGGGAGGGGGGAGGGACACCTGTTCGTCAAGGACCGAGCCTGAAGGGGGCCCAATATTTTTATAAATAGGGGTGAAATATAGGGGTAAACAATATGGAGAGGGGCTCGGAAAAGTCATTTCTGATGGGCTCCCAAATTTCTATACTCGCCCCTGCCTGTACTGATAAGGAAAATTCTTTTTTTGTTTGAAACGGTATACTTCCTTGGCCGTCTAATGGTAATCAAGTTCAGGTTTGATGAAAATGAGAAAACTCTTCAAATATCATACTCACATTTAAATCGATTTGTACTTTATTAACTTTGTATATAGTCTCACTTAGGGAACCGGTTTTCATGCTTTTTTTTGTTTAGTGGTGATTTTGTTTAGGGGTGGTCTAACTTAGGTTCCAAATCTTTGATTTACCCTATCTGTTCTTTAGGGAAAAGTTAAGGGTAAAACAATAAATTTCATGAAATGTCCCTCACAAACGATTAAATATAAAACCCATTGATAAACAAAGGCCATAAAACAAAGGTATATACTTTCTTTACCTATAGTTAAAGAAAGTACTAAAAAATTATTATTAAGAGTAATGATAATGAAAATTTTGAATCAAGGATTCTCCGAAGCAAACATAAAATTCATTCTAGTGGAATTTTTAATCTTCATCTATAGTGGGGCCATGTGAAGAAATATGCGACTTTTATCAAGAGTTACATGACACATATTGCGAAACATAAATTACAATTTACAATATTACAATTTTAAAATTTACAATTTTGCAAATTTAAACTTAAAGCGATTTCGGGTTCTTTTTAGTGATTCGTGCATTTGCTTTCGGAAAACAAACTTTGATAAAGTTGAACTAATGATGAAGACAATTTTTTTGTACATAGTTACGCATTTGAAAAAGCCTTTCTTCACAGTCGTCGGAAGTCTCCGAGACACTCGCCGTGTTATTTACACCACTAAAAAGCAAAAAATAGATTACTTTTAAATTAAAAAAAACCGCCTTCAAAAAATACCCAGGAACCAAAAAGCAAAAAATAACTGATTTCACTTACATTCTATTTCCTACCCAAACATAGAAATAAAATGTATTTTACAATTCCAGTACAAAAATCAACTAAACTAAACACCGAATTATAAAATAAACACTGATTTAAAATACTATACGATGAATTATTTTAAATACCTAACAAATTATATACGATCTCTTAATTTTTAATAACCTTTTGAAATCGGGGCCTCTTATAAACTACCATCACCTAACGTAACCGAGTTGGTTTAGTTTTAAAGACTTATTTTGCGTATAGTTAAATTAGTGTTTAATTCAGGATTCGGTGGGTTATCAGTTACGTTATGCAGTTATGTATTGGAGGCCCCGACTTCAAAAGGTTATTAAAAATTAATAAGAGATCGTATATAATTAGTTAGGTATTTAAAATAATTCATCGTATAGTAATTTAAATCAGTGTTTATTTCATAATCCGGTGTTTGGTTTAGTTGATTTTTGAACTGGAATTGTAAAATACATTTCATTTCTATGTTTGGGTAGGAAAAAGAATGTAAGTGAAATCAGTTATTTTTTGCTTTTTAGTTCCTCGGTATTTTTTGAAGGGATTTTTTTTTATTTCAAAGTAATTTATTATCTAATACCGAAAATACCGGTATTCTATCCCAGCAAATACCGGTATTACGAAATTGCAAAATAGTTCCAAATACCGGTATTCGGTATAGCGGTATACCGGTATTGCGATCACTACGTGTGACTTTGTTTGTTACTATATCATTTAATGCAATTACTTTGTAAACGAATTAAATTTAATGTCGTTTATACAGTGTATCAAACCGGACAAATGTAAAAAGAAAGTTTTTTTTTCCTTGCCTTTCTTTCCCCCTAAAAACAGTGTAAAACAATTATCAACATGTGAGGGTGAATAAACATTGCCATAATATATTTCAAGTGCCATTGATATGCGATTATCATCTAATCAGGGATCGTATTTTGGGACATGCAGTAGGGGAGATCGGCGTTAGTTGTTACACGGGGTAAGTTGTTACATTCGAATTTAAAAATACAGTGATCTCTCACTTATACGCGACCAAACGGGACAACGAAATATTCGCGCATAAGAGAAATTCGCGTATAAGTGAAAAACCCAAAAATTAGCTTAAATGCAATAAGTTAACATCAGTTATATTAATACTAATAGTATACTACTAATACTAATGAATAAATTCGCACATAACTTCCATTTATACATTGTGATTTAATAAAAAAACCAAATTTGAAGTTGTACGTTTTGTCATTTTTTATTCACTGTACAGTACGTAAGCGAATTCCCCAAAACCTAAAAAAATGTCGCGTGATCAGTGCTATAGTCTGCGAGGATGCAAAACATTTTCGATAGGCTATGTCAACGCGTACCGCTTGAGCACGATTTTTAGTGACGTCAACCTTTTTGTATGTAACCTGTTCTCCCCTCTCGAAGTCAATCACAAGACTAATTCCACCCCCTATTGCACACTTGTGCAAAAAAAAAAAAAAAACACACGTTCTTTGAAGAATCCGAACAATGGAATAACGTCGTGTGAATGTATTTCAAGAGAAAGAACAAGAAGGGTACAAATCCTCCGATAAGCAAAGCGTGAATTAGGCGATTTAACTAAAACTGAAAAAAATTTATCGCGCATAAGTGAAAAGTACATTTTAGGTTTCGCGTATAAATGAACAAGAGTTAACATTGTTTTCCTATATCGCTGGCCGGGCCCGTGAGAAAAACACGCATAAGTGAAAAACGCGTATAACAGAGGTCGCGTATAAGCGAGAGATCACTGTAACCGCCAAGAGAAACAGACTTTCCTTGCAGTAGATGATAGCACTCACATATCTGCATTCCCTGACTATCACTAGAGTGCTTGCAGTCAGTAGCATGGAGAGTACTCAAGGAAAATGGTTTTTTGAGTCTGGAAGCAATTTCTCTTTCCACTGTTATTTTTCTATTTGTGACGAAGCCGTTGCAGATAACGAATTTGTTTCTATACCACGTGAAAGCCTACATTTTTAGGTAAGTGCTAACATATTTAAATGTTTTATACAAAGATATAATACCAGTAATATGTGCAAAGAACTAAAGTGGCGTAGTATGGGGCAAGTTTTTACAATTTTGTTGGGGTTAGTTGTTACAAGTAACAACTTGCCCCATGCAAGTTTTAATTTAATATTATGTTTTCTTTTTAAATGTGATATGGTGAGGGACTATAGAAACAAGACGGACAGGGGCAAAACTTCTGAAGAAACATACCAGGATGTGGCTAAAGAAGTAGTTCATTATGAAAGGCAGCAGATGAATTTCATGATACTAGAGAGATTCTGCAGTAAGATGAAAAATGCTAGTGGTGGTAAGTAGTATTTCTAAACTGGTTTATTGCATAATTTAATTTATATAAAGTAATGTAGTTGGATGACAATAGTAATAATTCTGATCTCTTTCATTCTATGATTAATTTATTGTTAGAATGCATAGATAATAATAATAATTACAACAATGATAATAATAACTAGTCGACCCGTGCGGAACTCCGGACTGTACTTCGAATCGTTTCATTAGGCATTTCGCTCTTTAAAAATTTCAAAGAAAGAATATTATGAAGAAAAACCGAGAAAAGTAAACGGAAAGAAGTATGTGCACAAGAGAAGGCATGTAATTTGAAGACATCAATAACAAAACCTCGTTAAATACAACGTTGTGATAATTTGATCATCGCTCCCCTTTTGGTTGTACGTATTTTCAATGCAAATATAAATATCATTAAAAGTATGGCTGAGTGACACGTGACAAATCAGTAATTTTACATGTGAAAAAACAGGTTGTGGCAAATACAGTCCTGCCCATGTGAGCATATGACGGAAAAAAAAGAAACATTAAAGAGATATTTAGTGGCACGGATTCGACCTGGCGCCATTCTGATTAACAGTACGACGCTCCAACAAACCTAGCAACTGTGCCTTCCTTTTCGAATGCTATTCATTGAAGGAATGCGTAATAAAACACAGTAAAAAAAGTTTTTCGCCGAAAAAAATATAATAAGATCATGCGTCTATGTTTTGTCATTAGCTAGCATGATACGATTTAAAATTATTCGTAAAGCATGGAATTTGATTAAAGAATGGGGAAGATTCCACGTAGCGATTGAAACAAACATTCTAGAGAAGTAATAAATTCTGTTGAAAAAAAATAAGTGTTTTTATTTTTCAATATTCAACAATTTCCCATAGCAGGCTTCTTTAACCTGTACGGCTTAAAAGTCCGCACTTGTTTTTCTTTTAACCGAACAGTTAGAAATCAAAACCAAAACCAGTTGAACTGAGTCCGTTTTTTAAGTAATTTTTCGAACGTAGACAAAATGTTTTTTTTTTTTTTTTCAGCCGAAAGCAGAGGAGTAGAAAATGACTTCTTACTAATGAAGTTGATAATAATTTTAATGTTTTATATCGTATTCAAATAAATAATTAAAGATTTACTGGTTGAAACTCGTAGTTTTAATTTGGCGTAGTATTTTTTCATTTGTACAAAAGTTCGAAAACTGCTATTGGAAAAATCTACCTTTCAGCATACAATAAAAATGTTTTTCTGCATAAAAAAGATTCCCTTGAGGTATATCTAATACCTTTTTTTATGCTTACATTATGCTCAGTGGTCTGGACGGAGTCAAAGCTTTAAAAAAAAAAGGAAAGAACACCCTTCGATCAGCAGTCAACTTATCTGAATGATAACTGTAGCCTGCATAAAGGAGTCGAAACACCAAATAGCATTCCCGCTGCATTAATTTTATTACGTGTATTATCTGTTGTATGTTATGAGTACATGTAATGCATAATATTACTGTAAATTAGCTATTGTGTCGGACAGCCCGAACGGGCCGAAGTTCAAACAGTTTATAGCCGAACGCTCTACCGAAAAAAAAAAACACAGGTAATTTTAATTTTTTTTTGCCGAGAAGTGTTTTTATTTTTGAAAATTTTTACAATTCGTTATCGCAGGCTGTTTGAACCGTTATAACTTAGATGGCAGCACGTGTTCATCATTTAACAGCACGGTTAAATTACAAAATAATTTGAACTAAGTTGTTTTTAAGCGTAGCTTTTCAAATGTAGTGAAAATGTGATACGCTATTTGTTTTTTTTGCAAAAAGAATAAAAATATATGTATATTACCCTTTAAATTGAGGTGGTATTTTTTTTATTTGTACAAAGAGTCAAAAACTCATTAGATGAATCTATATTTCAACGTACGATTTATTATATTTTACTGAACAAAAAACAATTCCAATGTAGTCTGAAATCTCAAACCTGATACATATATTTTTGCTTACATTATGCTTTAATTTTCTTCCCGGAGCCAAAGCTTAAATATAAAAAAAAAAACCTTACAATTGAGTATCAATTTAGCTCCGTGTTGCATCAAGTTTTCATAACAGCTAGGAGCGTTTCTACCTCATGTATTAACTGGAATTTTTGCTACTCATGCAATGCGCGATATTTTTCTAATTTTTTGGTGCAGATTGTCCGGACGTGGGCCCGAACACGCATTATCCTGGTTACCAGTCGAACGCTCTGCCGATCAAGCTATTCAGCTCTGTTAGTAACAGTGCAAGTTAAAAATATAAATTTAACCGAAAACCTCATTCTGGTTTTTTTAAACAGGTTTATTTGCCCGAAAAAAAACAATTTTTAGACCGTGGTTCTATTTTTCGTCAGTAGCCTGCGCGATAAGCTTTAAAATAAGGTGTAAATCAAAGAAATCGATCAAGAATTGAGGAAAATCTCGCGTAGAAACCAAAAACAGGCTACAGAAATAATATATAAGGATAAATAATGTATTATTCGAATGGTAGGTCTTTCTCCAACGCTGCGTGAAAGACTGTTTGCAAGCGAAAACCATAAGTCAGCGCCACTTTAATAGATACACCAGTAAAAAATGTTTTGCAAGCCGAAGCTGGGAAACAAAAATCTGTGAAAAGGAAATTGTGTCTAACAGAGAAGAAATCAAGAGACACAAAGGAAAAAAAAAAAAGAAAAATGCAAGAAGGTGCGTCCAAACAGTGCGTCCTTCGGACGAAGATGATGAAGACTGGTTCTGCATCGAGTGCTCTAAACCGTACTCAGATTCCAAAAAACCAACGAAATGGCTTCAATGTCGTAGTTTTGACAAATAGGCACATAACCGATTTGCTAAGTTTGATAAATTATATGCTTATGAAAATTGTAATTCGGACAATGATAATAATGATGATAGTTTATTAGAATAAGTCATTAATGAAATAAATTTGTAAAGCCAAAAAGTTTTTGATTTTTTACGTGGTTAAGAGTTTTTAAAATTCAACAGAATAAACCAGAAAATGTGTAAGATTCATTTCATAGTTGAAATATATCTCATGTAACAACTAACCCCATATACTGTAACAACATGCCCCGTGGTGGGGTAGTTGGTAAAATCTACATCTATTCAAAAAACTTGAAATATTTTGGAGTAGTGGCTTCTAATCATTTTTCTAAAAATATGTTATGAATGTTAAGCAATCTAGATACATTTTAAAGTCTCACGCGTGTAAATAATTGAAATAGTTTAGCGTAAAATAAATATTAAAAACAATTTTTTATAACTAACCCCGGTTTCCCCTACTTATCGCGTTATTTGAAACTGCCCAAAACCGCGAAATTTGCTGAAGAATTTTTTTTTTTTTTTTTTTTTTTTTTGGCATATGAATGAAAAGCTTCATAAAAATATAAAGCTGTAGAAAAATTTCATACATCCATTACCCTTTAGCTAGATTACTTGTCTCTTTTGGGATACAGCTTTGAAAGGGATAGGCTTAAAGTCCCATCAGTCTTATAAATCACTTTATATGAATCGATCTACACATTTACTAAATGACGAAACTTTGAGTATATCAAAAATGAGTGAACAACTTTGGTAAAACTAAAAGTAGCAAAACATTCGTCCTGAACTAAGGACGCCTATTTTATTGTCTATCAACATTGCGTTTGTAACACCAGCTATTTTTCGGTGTGCTCAAGTTCAATATTATTTTAAAACAGAGCTTATTAACGGTTAATAAACAGCATATAAAAACGAAAAGAATTCCTTCCAAAGTAAAAGAGAACTTGTACCTATTTTATGAATTACATCAAATTCTCTTTCTCAAACTGGTAGCCATTTTTTTTTTGTTTTCATTATTTTGTAGCCACCAATGTTTGTAAAACTGAAATATATTAGTTTTTCAATGTAATTGAAAAAAAAAAAATGCTGCATACACAATTACAATCAAATAGATAAATCACAAGTCCAGGAGTCCTCAATCCTTTTGTACCCAAGACACCACTCCATAATACCAGTCGGAGGACGGAACTACGTACTTATTTGTTTCAGTTAAACTACTAGTTTGAAAATATAATTTACCTATAAAAATTATTTTTAATATTCTTATGTGAAATAAATAAACACTACTCAAAGCACTTTAATAGAATTTTAATATTAATATGAAACTGTAGGGAAATAAAATTTTTGTCTTTGCATTTCCTTGGTCACTACTTTGTAAGAAGGAGCTGTGACGCTATTACTCGTAGTAAGGAGCAATTAGTTACTGTAAGTAGTTAAAAGATTACTATCTGACTATTATGAGATTAGCTTCGAACAAAAGCCTTGTTTTACGATGAGGAGTCATAAAAAGAGACCGATTCATTTCATTATGTCCACTTATATAACTCCGTGAAGACGAAGCAATAAAAAGAGACCGGTTCATTTCATTCTGTGCATTTAATGATTCCAATATAGGTATACTGAATACCGGTATTTCGTGTTATTTTTCAATTTTGTAATATCGGTTTTTTCTGAGGCAAAATACTGGTATTTTCGCTATTTGCAGAAAATAGTAAATTGTTATAAACTAAAAAGTTTAAAATTTAACTCATTAGATACCTACTGTTATTTTAAATGTACTATTTGTTTTCAATGAGACAATACCAAAATCAATCTTTTGAGGCAAAAATTTGGCTTCAAAAGCACAGATATCATTAAAAGAAACATAAGGATTTTAAAATGACATTTTCATCACTACACGGTGATGAAGCGCATTTTCTTGCACTTATGTGAACCAAGATTTTACTTTTTCATTTCCTTTATCACTTACTTTCTCTTTTGTGAAATTAAATTTCAAATGGAGTTAAAACTGTATTTGTCCTATAAATAAATTATGCTTCATGATGTTTTCTTAAAATATTTCTCTCATCTGTTCCGACTTTTACGAAAATCTATTTCTTGTTTTATAACAAATGGTAATTTGTTGTCACCTTTATTGGTTTATTGTCCTCCATGATTAGTTTTATTGTACTAATAACGATAATATTTAGCAGTTATATTCTTCCTTGAATGTTTGCATAGAGGAACGGCATATGGACTGGAACATATTTTCCGATATTTACTTAGTTGTATAGAATTTTGAAACGAGAAGGAATAAAAATACTAACACAAGCCAGAAATAAGAAGATCATTGTATATTTTGAACCGAAGGGATAATAAAAATATTGATACATAACTATTCTGATCAAGACGAAGTTGTTGAAAATAATGTTAATATCGCAAAAGAATTGTCTTTCGAAAAGAAATTACAAGAGTGTAAATTTAAAAAAAAAACACATTATAAAATTAACGCAATCCCCCCCCCCCACACACACACATACAAATAGTCTCCAAAACCATCACTCAAGAAACTGAATTTTTTGCAGATGAGAACTTCAAGGCAATTAGAGGAGGCGTATGGCGCATTCTTAACAGTATCTTCTGCCTACATGAATTCAGGAAGAGAATTTTTCTTTGCAGGAAATTATGCACTAAAATTAGTTCCGGGATTAGAGTCGAATAAATAGATGCATTAGGTCTCTTATTATTATTATTAATTTTTTACCATGAGTTTGTTCCTTCATTTTATATTTGTTTACAATAAGTTTACATAAATAACTCACTTTTATTGCACAAAATTACGAAACATGGCAACGCAACAATAGTTTTTTTATCCTTTTTTGAGAAATTTCGAAAACCGGTATTCGAAATACCGAATACCAGTATTGCAATTTTGAACAGGGTATTTCAATCCCTGCACGCATTACATGACTCCATAAAAATAAAAGTCACCAATCTAAAATATTTCTCTCTAAAAAATCAATTGACAGAAAATTACGTATCCGTGACTATATCGTTTCAAATACTTAGCGTTTCAATAATTTTAACTATTTTTGCGTATTCATTTTCACACTTTTTTTAGTAGGCTCTAGTTTACATAAGTAATTTAAATATCATAATTATGATTGAGTGTGTTATTTGTAAGAATTATGTTTGCTTTATTTGTTATATATTCAAAACTTATGTAGCAAAAACTAGAAAAGCAGCTTTAAACTTCTTTTCAGTCAATTTTTCTTTGATGGATCTGGAGGGACAAAAATTCTATTTTCAATAGACTGAAATTTTCAGAACTTTCCGCTTTTCCCACAAGATTGAAATAGTATTCTCTTTTAGAAGTAGAATTCTCTCCGAGAAAATGATCAGGTTTCAGGTTGTTATCTGCACCATTTCCAGAAAAGAGTGGAAAACAAACCTCTTTTTCAAAAGTACACCCCTCTTCAAAAACTTTTTGTACTTCTGAATACATTCATGCATGAATATATCTTCATTTAAATGTGTGGTTCCATGCATATATGTAAGCAAGAACGAAAGAAAGGAAAAATACTTTCTCGCACAGCACAAACAAAGGAAGAATAAGTTTTTTCACCAACAACCACGAGCAATAAATATTCAAATATAGTATTCATTCTATAACCAAGTGGAATTGACAGAAAGTCTGTATAGATAAGAAGTTTGACATCAGAAATATTAATTAAAATTGGGAACTTGACAGAACATGTATAGAGGGCTGCTATTGGTTAAGTTTTACGTGACAAGCGCATTAATAATGATTATCGCATGGACATTGGATGTTCTTCATTAAAGCATATAGAAATGTTTTTGTCATAATGGGATCGTTTCCAAAATTTTAAAAGTATTTTTTTTTCTGAAAAAACATGCTTAAAAACATAGAATCTGACCATTTTTTAAATAATTTCTTTAAGTTTAATATTTTTAAAAAATTACTTATATCGGCGCTCTTTCATTGTTTAACGCTTCTGCCGATGACATCACAAATGATGAAATGCCATTTAGTGTTGCCATTTTCATGGTCTAAAATATTTAATTCGCATCTTTACTCAAGTGTATTGGCAACGATATGGTTAATAGCAAGCGTAGAGCGCAATTGTAATTCGCTTCTTGATTATCAAACCGTGGAAATGTGGTAGAAAGATGCACCATAGTGCATCATTTGTGACGTCATAAAGACCACGCCTTGTTTGAAGAATCAGACATTTAAAAAAAATAATTAAAAAATAACTGTTAGAAAAATAAAAGTATTTTCTGGGTCCATGTTTTTTTTTTTTTTTTTTTTTGCTTATTCTATCAATTTCAGTAACAAAAAGTACTACTTTTGACTGAAGGAAGCAACCCCATTCGTTTAAGCGACTGCCAATTTTGGCGCATTATTGCTGATCATTTGTTTGTCACACGAAAATTGTACCATCGCTCTCATGAGAAAAAGATTTCAGCTATGAAATTACGTTTATATATTCCAAACTTGCAACTTCATTGCAACACAAAAATATATCATTTATATTAAAATAATTTTAAACTTCTCATAGCAATGAGAACTACTTAGTACCTTTATTCTGCATAAAATAATTTATAAATAGCATTAAATAGAGCAAAAAAACTGCCAATTATTGCACACACGTGCTTCACTGTATGAAGAAGCGTGATCTTGCACATAAAAGCACATCCCACTTTCGAATTGATTTTAAGATCACTATTTTTTTCCATTATTTTCTACTAATGCATAAAAATACTAACTTTAGTATATACTTACTTGAAGCTGATCTCAAAATGTGCATGATCGACACATAATAAGTGAAGCGTATACCTGCAAAGGTCTCTGTCCGAAAAAAAAAGGAAAAATTCATATTTTTGTAGCAAATAGAAAAAAAAAAGATATGAGTTGTAATAATTTTTCCAATTTTGTTTTAACCTATATGAGGGACTATTTTGAAACAATATGACTGCCTTAGGTTGTTAACCAACCTAAGTGTTGGGCTAAAAACTGAGGAGGAAAACGCGCCAAAATTGAAATTGAAGATGTTGTCTGATCATCAATGCGATGGAAAAACAAACATCCGGTTTGTAGTCGGAAATGCGCGCATCTATTAGCTTTCAGGGGTAGTAGCTTGTTCGTTACAGACGTACGCTTCTGGTCTTTATTATTTAGACAAAGTTTTGTAAAAATGACAAATTGTTCACGGCAATATTTTTTTTAATCTAAATTATTTTCGATCTATATTCTCAATGCAAATTTTTTATATTTATTTATTCATTTATTTTCACAATACAACTTTGAGCTTTACCATGTTGCTTTTACATTTCCGAACGAAATAAAACATTTCATTTGTTATTGTTATTTTCATGAAAACTGTTTTTTCCCTTCTTCAAACATAAAGAATGCCTTAAATTCATGTGGCTCTAGTGTATAAAACTCATGCATCTAAGCCCTATGGCTTTTTTCCCTTTCTCCCCTTTTAGATTCAGTCAAATGGAATCGCTCTAACTTGGCCGCTTGCCAGATTCCACGTCTTCTGTGGACCGACTGTACCTATCTTTGTAGCTACAAGCTTCAGTTTCCAAATCAATGCTGTAATAGTATAAAATGCATTTAAAATATTAACTAATTTAAGAGTTACATTAACTGCTGCTTAACATCCATATTTATTTAATTATTCATTTTGCTATTATTATTACTTTTTCTTTCCTTTTAAATTGAATAAAAAAGTTAGTTTAACTTAGGCATCTGCGTGGACACACACACGCGTGGTTATAACACATGGTCTGTTTCCTAGTTTTTTCTTACATGTGTGTTTTTCTATCTTCTTCTTTTTTTTTTCGAACAATGTATTAATGCACATTTTTATAACTAACTTCCAACTTACGCTACCCGAGAAAAAATATTTTGTTTTGAAGAAATTGAAGAGAACCTGAAAAACTTACTTTATGGGCGCCTAACATTTTCTTGCTGACTGTTTTTACTCCTAAAAGTTTAGATTTAACGGTAAACAAACACTCAGGTCACTTCGAAACGTAATTTAGCAACATTGTGAAGGCTACACAGAACATAATCACAGCATTACGCAGTCACATTAGATTTGACCGAACAATAGAATGCCGACCTTCTTTTTAAGGGTTTTTTTTTTTTTGAGGTGTCGAGATGTTTTTAAATTACCCCTTTTATAATACACTGTTCGACATTGAAAATACAACACCAAGAAGGAGTGGTTAGAAATTGATGAAATTTGGAAAAAAGACAGAAACAGCAAGGAATAATAAATGATCTTAATTTCAAAATGATAGGCAGAATGCAGAGAGAGAACGGTGACGGCTCAGTAGGATGTAGGACCATCGCGGACAGCGATACACGAAGAAACACGTCTAGGCATAGAGTCAATAAGGGTGCGGTTGGTGTCCAGAGGCTCCATTCCCTTTCAATCATTTGACACAGTTCGTGGCAGGAACGATTCAGGGACAGAGTCAGCAAACGGCGTCCAATCACATCCCACACATGTTCGATTGGTGACAGGTAAGGAGAGTATGGTGGCCAGGGAAGCATCTGTGTGCCTTGGAGAGCATGTTGGCAAATGCGAGCACTGTGCGGTCGGGCGTTATCCTGCTGAAAAATTGCATTAGGTAGCCCTTGAAGGTAAGGGATTGTCATCGGCCGCAGCACATTATCCAAGTATCGTAGGGCCGTCATAGTGCCTTGAATACGAACTCAAGGTGATATAGAACTGTACGCAATTGCGCCCTAAACAATTATGCCACGTTGTCGTGCGGTGAGACGTTCCACAGTTACTGCTGGATTAGATCTGTCTCCACGTCAACGCCGCAGACGTATGCGGCAACTATCAATGTATAAACAGAAGCGGGATTCATTTGAGAACACGACATTTCGCCATTCTATCTTCCACGTCGCTCTAGTCCGGCACCATACTAAACGTTGCTGTCTATGTTGAGGGGTCAATGGCAGTCTTCTTAGCGGACGCCGTGATTGCAATCACGTGCGACCAAACGACGGGAAATGGTTCTGGTTGACACGGGAACATTCAGGGTATCTTGCATCTGCTGCAGAATCGAGGAACAAGTGACTTGTGAGTCTGCTTCAGCCTGTCGGTGGATGCGTCGATCCACGCGTTCTGACATCACTCTGGCTGCCCCTGCACCCATAAACCTTGCCACATTTCGTTGTTCCAACCATCTTTGGCACAGCCGATGCACCGTGCTCGCATCCATGTGGGTATTAGCTGCGATTTGACGTACGGACCAACCTCCCCTTCTCAGTCCAATCACCATACCTCTCGTAAAATCGTCTATCTGCTGGGAGTGCCTTCGTTGACGGCGGCCTGGCATTCTCTCGTGTTACACGTATCCTCCAAGACAAAAGCAAAGTTTCATTGATAACGACACGAATATTGCCCACTCTGCAAGTTCCTTTCCTTATTCTTAACTCACGTGCGTCAGAGAGCTGCGCATTTCACATCATTTACATAACTCAGTGATGTACGTCTACTCTAACATTTGCATAAATTTCTTAACAATCCTTCTTGGTGTTGCATTTTCAATGTCGAGCAGTGTATAAAAGTTTACCAAACGCTTGCTATGCAAAGCTTGAAGAAAATAGAGAGAAATGAGTGAATGTTGTGAAGTATGAATTTTATATGAAGATGCAAGGTCATAGACTTAGGGTAGCATAGCTTGATGATTCGAGAATACGAAATTTACATACAATAGGGATTATATGAGGATGCACTGACACGTAAGTTTGATAACCTATATAAGTTCGACGTATAGAAACACTTTTAAAATATTTCAGTATTATCGATGTAGCTGTGGCTATTTAGAAGTATCTACTTCCCTTCAATTTTAATGGTTGGGTTTGGTTAATAGGGTGGTTCGAAATAATCGATATTTTTTTATTTCGGAATCGGGTTTCCTCTCAAAAGTTGCAGTTTGATATCCTCAATTGGGAAAAAATAAACAAAAAATTCTGAGTTGACATCTTTAGTTCACGCATGAGGTGGAAAGATTGAAAAAGTACGTTAAAAATTGAATTTTTCAAAATTTTAAAATTATTTTTTCCTTACTTTTTGTAGCGCAGCAACTATAAATTATCCGTATAACGTAGTTTGAGCTTTAAAAAATGTTTTATAGCATTTACATAAGATCTTTAGTTCGCACAAAAGCCTTGAATTGGGCTGAAATCGCCTAAAACCTGAAGTTAACGTATGCCCGACTAAAGATCTTATGTAAAAGCCATGAAATATTCTTTTAGGTTTAAACTACTATATATACTGAGATAATTTATGGTTGTTGTACTACAAAAAATAGAAAAAAATAATTAAATTTTTGAAATTTAATTTTTAATATATTTTTTTCAAACTTTTAGCTTTATGCGCGAACTGAAGATGTTATCTCAGAATTTTTTTTTTAATTGTTCTCTCATTGAGGATAACAAATTACCACTTTTGAGAGGTAACGCGATTCTGAAACAAAAAAATCGATTTTTTTCGAACCACCCTATTGGTTAATGATACGATCGTGTTATTTTTAAATTTCATAAAACTCCAATATATTATTAAAGACTGAAACGATTGAGAAACGTATATAGTCGGCTCCCGCTACAACGCGATTCGACTAACGCGAAATGGCTATAACACAAATTTTTCCCCAGTAAATAATTTTTGACCTAACGTGAATTAATCGCCAGCAACACGAAAATTTTCGGAAAAGAATCGTGGTGCGTAAGTATTGACTTTGTTTTTTACAAATATTTTCTTTTTCGCAAATGAACCTTCATTCCTTTAGCATCACTAACAACTGAAGTTCCCACAGCGTACTAGTCTGAACATCGCATCGTTAGTGCATACAAAAAACTACCACTCCTCATTTTCCATTTATTATTTTCATTCTAAATGCGAAAGTTTATGAAGGGTAATGACACCTAAGACCGCTATTTTACCTAAAGTTAGGCAACACAATAATTGAGTATGACTGACTCTTCCATATGCACAATTAAAAGCCAAGAAAAGAAAATCCGTAAAAGTTCGCCGAGTAGTGTCTAAGCAAAATGCAAAAATGATGAAAATAGAAGCTACTCTTGTATTGTAAATTAAAGAAACATGGAAGAGGGGTGTTGCCATAGATGGAAACGTTATAAAAGAATTAGCAATGGAACTGTATTTAAAATATATATTCGAATAACGGTTTGATCACGCAGCATAAATCATCATCATCTTCATTTTTTTAAGGTACGAATATCATTATTGGATCTACTCTACAGTACAATCCTAGTGCATTATTCTATTAGTATTATACCGTACGTTATTAATATGTACGTGCCGTACTAGTTTATTTTATGTCCCTCTTTCCCATTGGTCATTGATTTTGCATCGTAACAATATTTTGTGTCGAATAAAACAGCTTTTTAAAAAAATACAAATAAAAATTCCGTTCTTGATGTACGAAATGGTAATGTATAATTAAGGAATGGTTTAAAACAGTTTGAGGTGGTGTTTAAAAGTGTGTTAAATAATTGGGTATGTTTCTAAAAGTTTTTACGCATACCTTTTTCCACAACGCGAAATTTCGACTTACGCGGGGGGTCTTGGAACGCATCCCTCGCGTAAGTCGGGACTTGACAGTACAATAAAAGCATAAAAGAGTTAAATAATAAAATAAAGAATAAATAAAAACAATTGTAAATAAAAACAAACTTTTTAAAAAGAAAACCTAAAGTTTTAATTCTTTCAGAGATTAACTCAGCATATTTTCTTGCAATTGTGCTTGAAATGAAAAAAAAAAAAAAGATAAGTATCAATTATTGCAATTTTTTTTCAAGACATGAAATAAAACTAACTTCCGCTTCCTTCAAAAGTCGATTCTTTCTCCCAAAATTTTTCTCCTCAACAACAGCGGAAGTTGAAGAAACTGAAAATTTGAAATAATGTACAAAAGCAAATGTTCAAGAAACTGATTTTTAAATATTTACTTCCTAAAACTTTTTAAGGGTTTAAACGGACAACTAGTTCTAAAGCGTAGCACTTTTTTAGCCGGAAACAATTAAGGAAGCTAAGAACTAGAATCATCAAGGGACGAAGAAATATCAAATAACTTATTTTTATACAGTTCCAAATATTTTTGATAGAATCATAACTCACGTGTAGTAATGCTTCATAGGAGCCATTCCATGGGAAACGGTCACTTTGCCCCGCACGTAACGCCTTATATATGTCATTAAAAATAATACTTTAAAACATTAATGAACACATTTTTTTCTGCTTTGCGAATAACAGACTTACGTGTGACATCTTCAGCCAAAATTTTGTCATTACTTTTTAAAAAGGTTACTTTTTAAAGAAATATACGAACTGTAACGTGCGGGACAAGTGATTGACTTTTTTGGAATTCCCCATAGTCGCCTTGTGAATACATTTAGTTGTTATTTTATTACATATATTGTCGTTTTTGTTTTGTTTTGGCAACAGAAGGATGTAAAAACAGAAAATCATTTAAAAGTTTTAGTTTTAGTTCCTCGATTGAACTGTAATGATGGTGAGGCCCCGATAATATTTTTTTTGTAAATAAAATGTTTTTCAAGGAACCGAAACGGAGAGCTACACAAATTTCGAGTTATACCTCACAATAAATGATACATTTCTCCACCGATTTTTTTTTTTGAATTAATTTTACTGAATGTTTAATCGTTTAAGCTTTAGTAATATCTTGTAATATGAAAGTGAAGACTTCTGTTCAATAAAACGAGAGCTCAACATTTTAAAAAACCTATAGGAATTGCAAAAAAAAAAAAATCATTTTAAAAGTTCGTTTCAAAAGGTTTTGTCTTGATATTTAATATCATGATAAAATTTGACTCTATAAAACCAATCGCAATAACATTTCAATAAAATAGTATATTGCGAGTACTCAACTCCTATGCATTGCAAATAGCCCGTTCTTGCTCCAAACGTATCTTAGGATTTTAAAAAATAATTCTATATTTTGTTCGAATAAGAAAACAACTCGAGTCTTGCGGTAAAAATCAATTGGCTTCAAGAAAAAGAAAAATAAAAATCAGTGAGTTATTGAAAAGCTATATCGTTATTTTCCAGAAATGCAGGTTATTACAGATCTTTTCCTTTATAACGTATAGAGCATTGGTTGAAGATGTAAGTTCTTTTACAGAATGAAATAAATTTTTTTCCTTCAAACACAAAAACTGCAAAAGGTTGAAATGTACCCTTCCTGCGCGGACGTTTTTGATTGGGATAGCACAACTTTCAGTACCCTAAAAGATTGGGCATAATGTTACAGATTTGTAAAAGCAAATGATCGTGCAGTATAATAAAGTACATTTTACTACTGGGTGTTAATTTCTTACATATACATCATAAAATGTTCAAAGGGTAAAACCTGTTTTATCAGAACACCGCAACAGAGACATACTTATTGCCCAAAACACTCAAAACATAATTATAAAAAAAAATTACTACTTCAATTTCTAAAATAAATTAATGTTTCTAAGCAAATAATTTAACTATTCTGTTACGTTAATAATTATAAAAACAATGACTTACTTTCTTCCTGATACTTTAAAGGTTTTGCAACGAAAGATTGCAGCCAGTTTTTTAACCGACTTCAAAAAGGAGGCGGTTATCAGTTCATACCGTATGTATGTTTTTTTTGTTTTTGTTTGTCCACTCATAGCGTCTCACCTAGTGAACCGATTTTGATGATTCTTTTTTTAATGGATAGGGGATGGCTCAACTTAGGTCCCATTACTTTTTTTGACCATATTTCTTCTTAGAAAAAAAGTTATGGGCAAAAAACAGTAATTTTTATGCAATTTCCCTATTAAATGATAGTGTAGCGAAGTTCGCACTTTTCATCCGCGGATAACGGTGGCTCAGTGGTAGAATTATCGCCTCCCACACGAGCGACCCGGGTTCAAATCCCGACTAGGACAAAGTGAATTTTACTAAAATTTCGTTTCTACTGTTTCCCGTAATTTCTGGAATGTTCTATTAATTTCTGTATCTTTCCAAGTCTGGAAAGTTCCAGCACTTTCTCAAGTTGTATATAAGGAGATGTAACGTTCATTCGTGGTTCTGAATAAAGATCTCGAGTTGAGACTAACGAGTATTCGCTTCATTTGGCTTTCACATTGTCTTCGCTATCTTCATCTATGCGACAATATGAAACTCATTGCTATAAAAGTTTGGTGCCATATAACAGTAACATTAATAGTAATTGTAATGATAATTTTGAATAAAAGCTTTTCTAAAGCAATACAGTGATATAGAGCCGAACTTCTTACTAGGTAACTTCTTACTTTTACTGAAATATCTACATTTACACTAAAAAGAATAAAATAAAAAAAATTTGAAAAAAAAATAGAACCGACTTCAAAATTGCTCTTAAAACTGAAAAATAATTTTATTCTTTAAACACCATCGATAATACTTTTAAACATAATTTTTGAAGTTGGCGCAAAAACAAAAAGTAAAATCCATTGTAACCATGCTTCGTTCATATTTTTATCAAAAAATCATCGAAAGTTAGGAACGAAACATTTATATCGTTACTCAAATATGCAGTCATCAATGCGTAATGCATGTGGTAGTGAAGAAACTGGACCTGGTTAAATTTATACTTGTAGTTGAGTTATGGCTGTGAATGATTTTATCGATCGTTTTTGCGCCAACTTCAAAAAGTATGTTCAAAAGTATTATCGATGGTGTTTAAAGAATAAAATTATTTTTCACTTTTAAGAGCAATTTTGAAGTCGGTTCTATTTTTTTTCAAAATTTTTTTTGCTATATCTGCAAGCGGGCTCCGCTTCCTGCTTTCTTCGGTTGTAAAGACCAGTTTGCCAAATGCGGTGACTCAATGCCGACTGCGGCGGGTGACAATCAATTTGATTTTAATGCTGTTTCCCCTGTATGACCTGTAGACCATTTTTATCATTTCATATCTCCAGCCCCTTAAAATTTAAAAGGGTTAAAAGGGGTGGAATAGTTTTACCACAATCTCTTGCGGTTAGCTGTACGCGTATTGACATGCACAGTAGGGTGAGCTGAAAAATCGAAATTTGGAATCTTAAATTGGAATACCAACCAAAATACGCTTATCTGTATGTAAAATACAAATATAAAATATTATACAGTTTGAAAAACTCTTTGAGGTTTCTCCCAAGGATTAAATTTCTCCGGAAAAAAAGGAAGAATGGTCAATTGTCGAAATGTTTCAAGATATTTATAAAATGTTTAAAATTATTTGCTTCAATACCACTAAAATACTTTTTTTAACACTTTTATTATCTACAAAATTACGACTTATGTGCGAACTAAAAACTTGAAAGAATTTAAATAAAATTTCGCAAAATTATAGAAATCTTTAACTTTTTTTTTTGCACATTGCAATATTTCTTCTGTCTTAGTCCAGTTATTATTATTATTATTATTATTATTATTATTATTATTATTATTATTATTATTATTATTATTATTATTATTATTATTATTATTATTATTATTATTTGCAATGAATGTGCGCAGGGCAGTTCTTCGTTGGAAATGCAATTATATTGTACTACCGTAACAGCCTAACAGAAGCATTGGGGCTGTATTTCGTGTTCCATTATGTCCTTTCTACCCACCCAACCACTTTATTTACACATTTACAATTACTATATGATTTTAAACTGGTTTCTACTTTTGAACCAAAAGGTAGTATATTTTCATATAAATCCGTATCTCGAATTTTCCCTAAACACTTTTCCCTATCGACTCACTTACTTGCTTCATAACACTATAACAGCCCGACTGTGAAAGAGGAAATTTTAATAAATAAATGGTAAACTTTTGACTGTTTTTGAAAAATCAACTACCAATAACTTTGCTGGAACTTAATCGGAGGATATCGGAGTTATAAAATGTGAATTAAAAAGAGAGAAAAAGTATTTAATTTATATCCTCAATGTAATACAGAAAGAAAAATGTGACTCTCAACTTGCTATCAGAAATTCGTGAACTTTCAATTATTAGCTTTCGTTAACGTGTGCTGATAGTTTTATAGAGTTGTATATTTTTCAATATGAATAACTAATGATATGAGCATACTCGTAAATTTTATCTTATAAAATTATGTTTTAGTATGGTTTTAGAAAATAACAATTGAAAAGAAAATCGAAAATGAGGCTTTTTGTTATTTCTAGAAAGTTATATACTTAGTAGAAATGACAATCTATCCTTTTTTTACGCATCAATAAAAGGGTGGAAAGGGAGGGTAAATTTTTGATAAAAATTGTGGCACCTTCAAAAATCAGCCACCTGCCTTTTTTTTTTTCAACAAGAATATGTAACAGGTAAATCTTATATAATTAAAAACTGAGCGTATGTACCTATGTATCTATGTCCAAGTTTCTTTTCCCGAACAACAGTGAACAGACCATCGGACCAGGCATCAATGGATTCGTAATCTTCCCGTTTTCATGTTTGGCTATTTAACAAAATCCTCCTATAATAATTAGCGGATAAATCAATTAAAAACTATTAATAAGGACACTTAGCTTTCGACATAAAATCGCTATTTTTCGAAGGTTTTCTTCCATTCAAATTATATTTCAGTGCTTCATCTCAACTTTCCACAACAGTGCTTTGATTAAAATTTATAGCGTGAAGTAAATCATTGAGACGAAAGAACTGTTGCCATTTTTTTCTCGAATATGAAAAAGTTAAATTTCTTCTTTTGTTTAAAAGACTTTTCCTGTAAGCGAGGGATTTAAAATGTTTACGTTTTGGGAATTTTTCCGCAATCTGCAGCAAAATTTTACTGATTTTTTTTTTGTTCAAGCCTGAGTGTTGAACATACGTCACTAGACATAACTTTTATTTTCGAGATGGACCGAGCAAAGCCGGGCGACGCAGCTAGTATGTTTTAAATTTTAAAAGTTTTCACCTCAAATACATTTCGAAAAAAAAAACTTTAAAATAAAATATGTTTTAAAAATTGTAATCCTAAAGACGTGCAAAGCTGAAGAAAACTACCGTGGGTAGGTTAGAGCAGCAACTAAAAATTTTTCATTAATTTTTTTTTTTTTTTTTTTTGCATTTTTGTCATCTACCCTACGTTAGCTGTATTGCACAAGTTCTCTTATTCAGTCTCGGCTGAAAAAAGGTGATAATTGCAACATTTCTCTATTGTTAGTATTGAATTCGAAACGCGTTTCTTCAGATTTCTTGAAAACTTTATCCTGCATTTACTGTCGTTTACCAGCCCACATCAGCATACCGCCTTCTTCTATCAAATTTTTAATTTAAATGTTATTCGTTGCTTTAGAATTAACCTAAATTTTTCGATATTAAGATGAACTGCAGTTTTTGAGCGTTGCAATTAAAAAAATCATACATAATTACTTTATTTTTCACTTTTTAGAGCGGACCAAGCTTGTTAAAACAGTCTTTAGAATTAAATAAAGAAAACTTTTTTTATAGTTTATTCTTTTATATTGCTATGTGGTTTGCTTCAAGTAGAAAAAAAATAACTCCTCGTGATATCATAATCCATTTGCTAAAACTTACGAATACAAATACAACAAATACAAATGTGACGACCAGCAACAGACTCTGGGCTCAGCTAGGCTGGTCCTAGTCAATTTATTAGTCCCAAATGAAGATCAATGGCCCTCTTAAAGCTATCCACCCCTTGCTCATTACCACCTCTTCCGGTAAGCTGTTCCAAATGCCCACAATACTACTAAAGTAGTAGTTTTTCCTTATTTCCAGGTTAGCCTGAGATTTGAATAGCTTAAAACAATGACCCCTCGTCCTGCTTTCAGTGCTAAAATTTAATCCATTAACATCACTCATTTTGATAAATTTAAACCATTGAATTATGTCCCCTCTGATCCTCCTTTGCTCCAGACTATGCATATCAAGCCTATTAAGTCTGGTATCACAATCTAAATCTGAAAGTCCCCTAACTAGTCTAGTTACCCTTCTTTGAACTCTTTCCAATGCACAAATATCTTTCCTCAGATAAGGCGACCAAAACTGCGCAGCATACTCCAAATGGGGTCTTACTAAACTTGTATATAAAGGCAGAAGGATCTTTTTAGATTTGTTTGAAATAGATCTATTGATAAACCCAAGAATTCTGTTTGCTTTGTTACTTGCAATGCTGCACTATTGACTAAACTTGAAGTCCTGATTTATTAATATACCCAGATCAATAACATTTTCTGCCTGAAAAATGACTGAACCCTGTAAACGATAACTGGCACGCTTATTTCCATGACCTAAGTGTAGCACTTGACATTTCCCTACATTCACCGCCATACCCCACCTATCCGCTCACTTAGTAAAATGATCTAAATCCTCTTGAAGCTGTGTTACTTGTCCTTTATTTTCTACAATCCCCATAACTTTTACACCTCCAGCAAAACAATTCATGCTTTCAAAAATATTTTTATTGATGTGATTCATAAAAATAATAAACAATACAGGCCCTAAAACTGAACCCTGAGGAACTTCGCTTAAAACGTCACTCCATTTAGAATGATTTCCCCTCACAACAACTCTTTGTTTCCTTCCAGTCAGCAATTTCAAACCCAACAACCTTTACAATTCGCTTTATTTGGTCACAACGAAATTAAACGTTTTGACGAAGTCTTCAACAGAATCATCGTTATCGATCAAAAATATTTTGCAAATTTAGATAATTTATTCTCAGATTCGTCTAAACTTTCCACTTGTTGTAAATAATCCATTCGTTCCCCATCCGAAAGTTCACTCTCATTTAAATGTAAAACAGTTTCAAACATTCCACTCCAACTGACAATTTCGAAGTGTTTCTCATTTCATCAGCGTTTTCTTTATTTCGAGTTCATCGGCTTTGTTAATGAAATAATGTATTCCTTCATTTTGCTCCGATTCGAATAGTCTCAATAAACCGATTAATTATGAATAGTTTCTTTCACAGACGCAATAGTGGAATTTTTGCCTAAGAGGCGAAGATTAATCCGATTGTTTAAATAAACCTTCTTTTTCTTTAAATATAGATTAGGTTGAGGTTCAGTTTTCTAATTAGTCCTTTGAAAACCGTCAAATTTACCTTTCTGTTATTTGAATCTTAAAATAGTTTAGTTAAGTTAATTCAAAACTTCAAAGTTATGCGCATCGTCAAAATATTCTTAGATACGTAATTTTCAGCTGGACAGTTAAAGTTAAATGATAATAAATTACTTTTAAATAAGAAAAAAACCGCGTTCAAAAAATATCCAGGAACTAAAAAGCAAAAAATAACAGATTACACTTGCATTATATTTCCTACCCAAACAAAGAAATGAAATATATTTTACAATTCCAGTACAAAAATCAACTAAACTAAACACCGAATTATAAAATAAACACTGATTTAAATTACTATACGATGAATTATTTTAAATACCTAACTAATTATATACGATCTCTTAATTTTTAATAACCTTTTGAAGTCGAGGCCTCCTATAAACTACTACCTAACGTAACAGAGTAGGTTTAGTGTTAAAGACTAATTTCGCGTATAGTTAATTTAGTGTTTAATTCAGGATTCGGTGGTTTGTCAGTTACGTTATGTAGTTGTTTATAGGAGGCCCCGACTTCAAAAGGTTATTAAAAAGATCGTATATAATTAGTTAGGTATTTAAAATAATTCATCGTATAGTAATTTAAATCAGTGTTTATTTTATAATTCGGTGTATAGTTTAGTTGATTTTTGTACAGGAATTGTAAAATAAATTTCATTTCTATGTTTGGGTAGGAAATAGAATGTAAGTGTAATCAGTTATTTTTTGCTTTTTAGTTCCTAGGTATTTTTTGGAGGCCGTTTTTTTTTTATTTAAAAGTAATTTATTTTTTGGTTTTTAGTGGTGTAAATAATACGGCGAGCGTCTCGGAGACTTCCGACGACTGTGAAGAAAGGCTTTTTCAAATGCTTAACTATGTACAAAAAAACTGTCTTCCTCATTTGTTCAACTTAATCAAAGTTTGCTTTCCGAAAGCAAATGCACGAGTCATTAAAAAAAAAGAAAAGAAATCGCTTTAAGTTTAAATTTGTAAAATTGTAAATTTTAGAATTGTAATATTGTAAATTGTAATATATGTTTCACAATTAGTGTCATGTAACTTGTGATAAAAGTCGCATGTTTCTTCACATGGCCCTACTATAGATGAAGATTAAAAATTCCACTAGAATGAATGTTATGTTTGCTTCAGAGAATCCTTAATTCAAAATTTTCATTATCATTACTCTTAATAATATGTATTTTTAGTACTTTCTTTAACTATAGGTAAAGAAAGCATAAAACTTTGTTTTATGGCCTTTGTTTATCAATGGGTTTTATACTTAATCGTTTGGAGGGAAATTGCATGAAATTTGTTATTTTACCCTTAACTTTTCCCTAAAGAACAAATAGGGTAAATCAAAGATTTGGAACCTAAGTGAGACCATCCCTAAACAAAACCACCACAAAACGAAAAAAAGGATAAAAACCGGTTCACTAAGTGAGACGATATACAAAGTTAATGAAGTACAAATCGATTTAAATGTGAGTATGATATTTGTAGAGTTCCCTCAATTTCATCAAACCTGAACTTGATTAACATTAGATCGCCGAGGAACTATGCTGTTTCAAACATAAAAAGACTTTTCCTTATTAGTACAGGCACGGGCGTGCACAGAAATTTTGGAGCCCATCACAAATGACTTTTCAGGGTCCCTCTCCATATTGTTTACCCCTATATTTCACCGTTAGTTACAAAAATATTGGGGGCCCCCTCCAGGCTCGGGCCCGGGCCAACAGGTGTCCCTCCCCCCTCCCTGTGCACGCCCCTGGGTACAGGTGTCTTCGAGTATTTATGGAACATTGTACAAAGAAAAAACAAATCCGACGAGTTCAGAGCCTCCTCCTTTTTTTGAAGCCTGCTAATTAATATAACCCTAATTTCAAATTGAACTGGCGGCATCGTGAAATAGTAAATCCAGAATATTGGTCAAACTTCAGAAATCATACACAGTTATAATGTACATTATTAAAGAATATCAATTAAATCGTGGGGGAGGGGTGTTCTGTATTCAATTCCCCCTCAATTGAACACTAAATATATTTAAAAATTGGAATATTAAATAAAGAACTTTATATTTTAGTGCCTAAATAAAGTTATTTATTAGTAAATAAAATATTAAGGTAATTGATTCAACCATTAAAGTTGCAAAATATATTTAACTTACTGCTTTGCTACTCAGTAATAAATACATTAGTAACACCTATAATAAAAAATTACCATGCGGCGCAACGTTGAGAAAATTAACCACCCATGTGCCACGAGAATTAAATATCGTTCAAGAGAAAGCCAAAAGCTTAGGTGTGAAAATGCACCGATCACAGCAACACCACGTGATCATGACGTATGAAATTTAAAGTTCCTTGGATTTCTCCGGGACCCCTTATCAGATCCAGACCAAATTACAATGGGACCATCTGGGAAGTATACTCTTCCAAATAAAAAAAAAAAATTCTTTCAAATCGGTCCAGTAGTGTTGGAATAATTCGAAAACACACATAAAAAGCCGCAATACGAAATTATAACCTCCTATTTTGAAGTCGGTTAATAAAGCGTTCACACTGATAAAATATTGGCTGATGTTGTTTCTGATACAAATAATCAAATTTGCTAATGCTTTGATGCATGTTTTTCTGGTTTATTTTTATGATCTGAACCTAAATTTTAACTAAAATTGAAAGTTAATATTAAAAGAACTATACATTTTTGCAAAAAATTTTGAAAAATTTTGATATTAACTTATAAAATTTCAAATAAATGAATAAATAATTTTAAAAAAACGTAAATTAAGGTTCAGATCGTAAAAATAAACGAGACAAACAGTATTTAAAGTTTTATGGAAATACATAAGAAACTTTCTGAATTATCATGCACGCAAAACAAGAAATTGGTGAAACCGGCACCTGAAAAAATGAGGCTTAAACAGCTGCTGTTAACATAAAATCTCTATGGAGAAAGGTTACGCATTTTTACGATAACTTGAAAAGTTTTTTTGCATTGGTAATAAATAAGGTATCAAATTGTTCAGAATTGAATTATGCATAACATATATTTTTTTCCAGAAAGTCAAATTTTTTGATGCTTAAAGGTCTTTAGATCCCTTAATAAATTTAATTAATGAAACCGCTAAACTTATGCACATTTCAGGAAGACAAATATATCATCAACTTGAAAAGGTTAGCCAGCCAAATTAATGAATGGTAGAATATATATCTTGCTTAGTTTGCTCGCAATAATGGTTAAGTGAAAGCATTCAATGACACTAAAGCTGGTAAATTTGGTTTATTGCAAAAGCGATGCACGTTTGACGCGAAAATCCGCTATCTATCAATCATCAAATCAATATTTTAAACTAGCACAGTCTTGGTCTTTAGCTGAATTTCTGATTTGACAATGACAGATCCTAAATAGGGTTAAATGATAACACATTAGGCTACGCGATTCCATTATAACGTCACGCGACATAGGAATTATTCATTTAAACTAGCGTCTTATTTAATAAAACATTTTTCTATTCCTTTAAGACGTCAATGAAGATATGTAGCATAGGGTTTGTTACGATTTGAGTGCACTTAAGGTAATTTAATAAGCCTAAATAAGGTGAGTTTTTTTAACTAAAACAATGTTATAGTCCAACCGTGAAAAAATGACCGTTGTCAATCATTTGAGAAAAGGAGTCTATTCCTTAAAATAGGTAAAAAAGGAAGAATGGACGCTTGCCATATTTTCTAATTTACCGACATTTTGTCGGTATGAAAAAAAATGTGTACTCGTAGTATTTTTTGATATGTTATTATTCAGACCTTAAATGTTTAAGTTTTTAACACAATAACTGCATTGGGTTGGCGAAAAAGTAAAAATGTCAAAATTAGCATTCTTTATTTCAACCCTACTCTTGCCAATTTCAATTGAAATATAAGACGCGTTGTTGTCACTGACCAATGGCTGTTGAAAGAATTATAAAATTAAGGCCCACCCACTCACGTATGATGTGACCTGTCCAATGAGAAATCTGCCTTGACCGCACAAAATTAAAAATTTTTACACCTTTGTCTAATTTCTCAAGCTCCAAGGTGATGTATTCAAGCTCTATAACCAATTGCACACTTGCTAATTCCAGACTTGATCTCTCCTCTTCATATCTGCCCATCACGAAATTAGACACTTCTAAAATCAAGGCGTGGCCAAGGGCCAACTCTTCGCGGTTGGGCGATAGCAAGTCAATTGCTCTTCGCGAAATGACTCAGACAAAAAAGATTTGTCAGCTTATAACGATTATCTCATGGGAAATTAGGCCTATTTGTTATAAGATTGACAGACATGCATAAAACTACAGAGGCACGCACCCATAAAAAAAATATTTTCTTTAATTTAGCATATAGTTTAAATATAAAATCATTATAATGTATTTTATGTGCTTCTGCCCGTTGAATATTTGACTCTAGACATTATTTTAAATAAGTTGTCGTCAAATACTTTTTTTTTTTTTTTTTTGATTAAGATTAAGGTAAAATAACAGTAGCGGCTAGTGTTTCAGTAGTGGTCACTTCAAGTTTACTTTTGTACTTTGAGGAAAGAAATGAACAGTAATAATGGGATTTTTTGTTGGTACTTAATGTAACTATCATATTGAATCAGTTTTATTCATCAGTTATTTGAATTTAAAGTAAGTAATGTAAGTACTTCGGATGGAAGAAAATAAGATGACCAATACTGAAATTTACAAATTTTGCATTAGACACTGCTGGATCAAGTTTGAAGTTGGAGATTAAAATTGATAAAATTTGAAAAAATTGAAATTCTGGTATTTTTAGACATTGGGAAGATTTAGAAAGCGTTGGGCTATAAAACGTTCATTGAGTTTCAAGAGGGGCAATTAATATTGTAGACCTACAGTTTAAAAATATGCTTCCCTGTGGCCACTACTAGTGTGTTTTAATTCTTGAAGTGACTACTAATGAAGAAGTGGCCACTACTGGTGTTTTACCTTAGTCACTAGTGAAATGATTGGTAGCCTATCATCCTTGGCATAAGTGTAGCATACATTTCGGAATCTTTATAACTCACCTGTTTCCAAGTCTCTGTGATTTTCTACAAGACTTAGTTAGTTTTACAGCAGTCCCGCATGGCAGCCGCCAATTGCCAGAGAGTCCAGTGACCAATCTTCCACCAGGAATGGCAGTCCTTTATAAAGCCATTTGCGACACCAACGGTTCGGGATTCATTGCAACATTATTTCTCGTAGTAACATATGGAGTGATTGTATAGATTAATGCTTTAAGAAATTAGATTTGCGCGAAAGAAAGGGATAATTTCACAAGCGTGCCCAGCTGTGTTCCCAATTTGTTCTCAAACGTGTTCTCAAGTTTAAATTTATCAAATATTATAAATGGGACACATTGAGAGCGCAATTTAGTATTTTCGTTTTAACGGATCGCATTCGGAATATTCTTTAGTGCACATCAGACGACTGGAGCACTTTTTCGGAGCTAAAGTGTTGTTTTTAATGTGTACCAGGAATTTTCAGTGTACGTTTGTTGAAGTTTTTGATGGCCGACAGATAAAAAAATGTCAGTCCTGAAGGAAACAAATTGAAAAATTAACTATTTATGTTGATACAATTAAAATAAAAAAAGGATTAGCAAATAATTATTACATTTGCCATAATGCGCCTCATAAGGACTTATTACTACACAGAATGATTTTCAAAAGATATGTGAAGTATTACGAGTAGAAAGTATTATGCTAGTATTACAGATGGTTTTTTTTTCCTTTCTAATGGGGCTGCGTTAAGTGAGCCTTTAGCAGACCTAAATATGGCATCCAGTGCCACTGTTAAAGCGCAGATGTCAAAGGCACAAATTATTTTGACGCCCAGTTTCCACCACATGGAGGCACAAAAATGGCAAAGCAAATCTCATCAATGATGTCATGAATTAGTTGACTCGCTATCTACGAATCACAATGCTCATAATACTGAAAGACTTTCAATTTTTTTTCTGCAATAGAAAGATTTAATTTTAGCAATTGTTCTTTTTGTTTAGAATTTGGAGATATATTACTAGAAAATAAAAATGCATTTGTGCATCCTTTTATTTATTTTTACCCTCATCGATTTCTTATCGAAATAGAGGTTAAAAGGCAATACGAACTATAAAATACAAATTTTTACAATTTGGATCTATTTTCCCAGTCAAAGTACCTTGCAAAAATTGAACGCACATCAACGACAGTAAAATATTCAATTCAGGGTTTATTATGGAAAACAATTTTTGATATATTTCCCCTCCCCCCTCTACTCCCCCTTTCCTTGTACTCAGTCCAATTTGCGCATAATTTTAAGACTGTAGAAGCTATGTGTGATATTTGATATTCCATAAACTTATTGGTTTGCCGATCAAAACGCTCTAAGCGTCCACTGATGGAATGTAATAGAATATTTATTACGAGATAGGATAGCGTGTCAAAAATCCAAAGAGATAGTTAAGCAAAATTCTTCCAAAAAGTGAAAAGAAAAATGTTTTTCAATTTTACCTATTACTGAGGTATCATTTATGCATAAAAATTCTATTCTTGTTCCATCTATTCCATTTTTCTCTAAAAAAATGTAGTTTATAATACTGTACGTACGTATTGCCCCCTTGACAAAGACGTTATTTGTGCATTGTTTACAAAATTATATTTGTTTTAATTATTTCAGTTTTAACTAAAATAAATAATTTCTGAAATAGTTAAAAATGTAATTAGTTTTAAAAAATGTAGATATTTTCATTGCGTTAAAATGTTGTTTTTTTTTCTGTTTGAAAACCAAGAATATTGTTTTGCTAAAAAAAAATATTATTATTTTTTAGATTAAATCATTGATTAGAACTTGAGTATTCCAAAAAATATTTAAAAAAATGTTTTTTATAACTTAAATGGAATTCGTAAAATTTATAACTTTTAGAAATCAAATTTACATTTCTTTAAGAAATAAAATGTTGCACTTTTATAACTGAAAAATTTTGGCTTAGATAAGGCAAACTTTATTATCAAATACTTAATTTAAATTGCACTTCAATTAAATCAGTTAATCGTAAAACTTAACCCCTTATCTGAGGTGCTTTGTTACTGGGCAAGGAGCACAATGTTACAACATAAAAAATAATAGAAAAAACCAGACATTTCTAACAAATGTTGAATTTCTTTACAATATTCATTGGGAACGTACAAACTCTCTACCTGATGTCTTTCAGGTAGAGAGTTTGTACGTTCTTCTGTCTTTCTAATTGTAATGTTTACAAGAGGAGAAGCACAATTGTAATATCCTCTAACGATACCATCGCCAAATCGAGTTCAATAGGAAAGTAGAAAAGATTATTAACTTTGTCACTACATGAATAGATAACGTAATATTTATTATCCTCAATGTTTGTCAGTAATTGGTCAGTATAGTGTCACACAGTTCCTCGACAGTGCCCGAAGACGCAAACTGAATAGATAACTCAAGTGAGTCTTTTAAGTTATGCTTACAAAAAACTACTTAACGGTAATTTGTAACTAAATATACAGAAATAAGAGGAACACCCGAATCTAATACGCTCGGAAAGAAACTAATAACTCGTCGTTTGATACAACAAAAGCCTGTTTTGTTTCCAAACAAAAACATTTTTCGTTTGCTTTTTTTTTTTTTTTTGAACGCGGTACAAAGTGCATTATGAATAACTGCTTAAAAATGGCTGTTCGTGAGGTTGACAAACATGTGCACCAAAAAAAAAAAAAAAAAAAAACAGACAGACATATTTGCTTTGTAACAGTTTTCCTCGGGTAACAATGTGCCCCACATTACCCTTCATGCTGCATTAGGTAATTTCAAGCCTTGTACGATAAGGATAAAAACTTTTTATGGTCTATTTACGTTTATAAAGTATTTCATATGGAATCCAGAATTTTCCTCTGCTTTGAAAAAAAGGGTTAAAATTACAAAAGATGTGCTTGAAACATTTTAAATTTGTGATTTTATAACGCTGCTTTCACTATTGACTTTATTCATTATTTTCTTTTCTGCAGTTTTTTACTTTTACTTTAAAATGGGAGAAAAATATTGTTAACGATGTAATGCCGACATTACATGTTTACGTATGTTTGGCCTGTTTATCGAAATCCCTTCATTGTTCCTATTCCTATTCCTATTCAGAGTCACAACTGACTACAGCTGTATTTATGTCGAGGGCTGCATACTAAGTGCCTTGCCTCCATTATTTTATATACTGATAGATGGCAGCACCATCACCGGATCAAACAGTTAATGAGAATTTAGAACTAGTCCAAGAGCTAATAGCTACCTGGTACTAGCACCCCCAGAGGTATCGTTTCACTTGGAGGACATTGAGACCACAACCATATTTAACGTCGCCCAGTCCCCTTTAATGACGACGGTGGGACTTCGACCATCGAGGTTCGAACTCAGGACCCTCCAACCCCGAATTCGACACTCCACCAATCGGGCTAACACGGCCCAATCCCTTCATTATGGTAACCTGTCTCGCGGAGGAGCAGTGGAAAATGTGCTTGTGTTGGCGATTTAGGGGTGTTTTGTTTTACTGCGGGGTAGGGGAATTGATGAGGAACTTGCCTAGGCTCCAGGGGAAATGTTTAAAAAGTGAAGATGAACGGAGAGGAGAGATAGTGAGTGTGAAAAAAAATAACTGTTCAGATATGACCACTATGCACCATGAGAAAAAATAGATAAGGCATTCTTGATCGATTGTATTTGTATTTAAAAATGTGCCTGTTTGAATACATAAATGCCTTTCAGTGGGCTGAGTACCATTCGAATTAATATATCTAGATTTAATACCTGAAAATAAAAGCTTAATAATAGTAGCAATGTCCTCGTTTCCATTCTACTGAACCTAGTACGATCACGGATGAACATTCATGGATTATATGATTTACCAAAAAATAACAACATTTGCACATATGGTGCCGGTAATACCAAGCCTTAGGCTGCAATAGAATGGAAGCTTAAAATTTTTTTGAGGAACTTAAATATTTTTATAAACTGTCAACGCCTTCAAGAAGAAAAATGAACACAACGGTCGGATCCCCACGAAGAAATGAGAAATCTCTTATTATTAATATTGATCCTTACAAAGGCGATCCAGAAACGTTAGATTTTTTTCACGGAACAAGTGCAAGACCTTATAGATTTGAATGGCTGGTCTGAGAAAAGGTCAATTTTGTTCTTAAAGAGTAAATTGAAAGGACCTTCATTGAAATATTTCTTGGAAATTCCACAATTACGAAACAATTTATGTTTAGCTACGACCTCTATGCCTCATGAGAAAAAGGAGGTAAGGCGTTCTTGATTGATTGTATTTGGATTTAAAAATATGTCTTTCGTTATTATTTGAATACCTAAATGCATTATACTGGATTGAGTTCCATTTGAATTCATATATCTAGATTTAATACCTGAAAATAAAAGCTTAATAATAGTAGTAATGTCCTCGTTTCCATTCTACTGAACCTAGAACGATCACGGATGAACATTCATGGATCATATGATTTACCAATAATAACCAAATAACAACAGCTTCACAAACGAAATTTCTTTGGAGTGCAATTCTTTCGTAAGCTCCGAAAAAGTTAACCAAAGTTTTGAAAATATTCTCTTTATAACTAAGTATTGATTAATTATGATTAATAACATCAGAAATTTTTGGTGACAAAGATTTTAAAGAAACTACATCGCAGAACAGAACTTCGAGACAAATAGGATTGCAGCAAAGTGAGATTTTATGCTACAAGAAGTCCAGTTTTTAAAATAAACCACTTAATAATATAGAAACGCCATTATCATTCTCCGAATCAAATTTTCCATTATTCTCCGAGCTGTAAATTTGAATCAGATTTTTTTAAATTCCTTTAACAGTATACAAGAAACGTATCAGACAACATTTAAACAAACCAGTTCAACGGTGCATTGGGAATATAACTCAAAATGACCAAGAAATAATGTTTAAACTTAAGACAAAACCATCCGGTGTTTAAGATAAATAAATACCTTTGTGCTGAAAGTAAAGTAAGAAATAACAACGTCAACGTTCCTTTTTGCATTGAAAATGGCGCTCCTTGTAACGCCAAAACACGTGTCTGCAGTTTACTTTTCAATTTTTTCTATTTGACGTTGTTATTTCTTACTTTATATCTTGTGTTTATTCCATAAAATATGATACAAGCTTAATACATAGGGTTTCCGAAAAGTCCCTGACACATTTTAAAAATTCATAGAAAAGCAACAAATTATCGCATGAAAGTGTAGTATACGTTATCATACTTAACCGATTAACGATTTTTTTTTTTTTTTTGTGTTTATTAAGTGTCATATTTTGTAGCATTGCTGGTATTGAAGATATGAAAATGCGAATTACCCAAGTATGGTTAACTGTGTCCGCAGTCCGCAATGGCTAGAACATAGGATGCACTTCAGTTGTTTAGATGTTGTTTGAGCAACAAACGGTGCACCCATTTAACTCTGGTAATGAAAGGTATTGCTTTCTGTTTTAAAATGATTAAACACCTAGCATTACGTTTGATTTTCTTACTGTGACGGTACCTTTGAACACAATTTGAAAGTTGTTTTCGTTTTCCCTTTTTGTTTACGACTTGGACTCAGCTGTAGAAAATTAACAAACATTTAAATTGTTATTAAAACATTTTAAAAAGCGCAATTATATTTTTCACCGCTGGAAAAATGCATAGATTTATTTTGAAAGCTAATATTTTACAATCGAAAGTTCACTGTAGATTTTGCTTAACTGCAAATTCCGAACTCACTTCAAGAAAGCAAAAAATATTATGCAATTGTAAAAAGTTTAATACTCATTTCATTATTGTTATCACACACTAAAAGTTTTCTCTTTTCTTTTCTTACTTTTTTTACCCTTTTGCTACCTTAAATATTATAATTTTCATGAAAATCAAGTGTACTTTCTCAAATATGATTTAAATTATATTTATTAATGTGCTATCAAAACAAGCATTTTTATTTTCTAAATAGTATAGATCTTAGGCACATGTGTGATTATTTCTTTTTATGAATTTTTGAACGTTAGCGCAATGGCAGCATTTTTAACTGCATCAGAAATTGATAAAAACATTGTTACCTAACTTCCAAAGTAAAAGAAGAAAAAACGTTGTCTGTATGACGTTTATAAAATCAAATTTCTTCTCATTTTAAGACTTCATTTTTACGAGACACACTAAGCTGATGTTTTGTTGCAATTTGTTGACAGTAAACTGGCAACACATGAAACATGTAGACGATTTGAAATTTTATCTCTCAAACTAGGGTGACATGTGTCAAACTGTAAGACAAGAACTTGACATTAAACGCGAAGACATTTTTTCACAAGACAATCGCTTATTTAGCGTTATGTCTGATACGGGGGAAATGCTACAAGTTCCTTTTAGTGTCTTGAACAAACGCTATTGCTCTCCGTGTGTGTGTGTGGAGCAAATTGTTTTTTTTTTTTTTTTTTTTCATTTCTTATAAGGGAACTTGGGGGTAAAAACTTGTTTTTAAATAATAATAATAAAAAAAACATGGGAGCTGAAGCCGATGATGAGGGTCTAATTTTTCACATCTTACCCAGTTTCAAAATATATTGAAATGTATTGCATATAATGATATATTTCAATGTCGGAGTAGAAGATTCGAAATCTAAGTGATTTTGCGATAAGGGGAGTCGGACATTTCTACCAGAGGATATGAGCTTTGTGCTAAACCTTTCCTGAATCTGTCAAGATTAGTGCAGAATTCCAATAAATCAAAACAAAATACACTTACGTTTGGGTTTACGGATATGTATGGTGCAAATAAAACCCTTTTTTAAGTAACTTATACACAACAGTGCAAAAGTATACTGTTAAATCTCTTGCATAAATTAAAGTAGAGGACGCATTGGCAGTGTTCTTGAAGAAAAAAACGCATATGCACCTCAATGTTATGAAAAAACTATTTTTGATAATTTTTCACCTGCTGGGTAATGTTGCAGTTCATTCGTTTGTTAGTTGAATTGATTTTGGTTAATTTTTATTTCTGACTTGTTAAATAAATGCATTTGTTTCTTACTTTGACTAAGTTTTTTACAGAAATATACTGTCTACATAAAATACATAAGATTATTAATGCATTGAAACATTTTTTTTTAAATTTTTGGCAGTAAATTTGCGCCTTCAAAAAAAGTGGAAAATGTTTACTTTTTTTCATGGTTTCAAGTCAAAAGTAAGATATTTTTCGAATGAAATATTTTCTATTCGATTATAAAAAACATTTTTGATCTATTGAATCAGTAAATAAAAGGTTTAATAAATAAAGGAAAAAAATACTGAAACAATAACAGAAAAAATGAGTACAGAAATCAATTTTCAAGTTGACGCTCTGTTTAAAGAAATTTCAAGGAGCCACAAAAAATCGTCCTTAAGTAAAATGCGTCCTTAAATAGAATGCTTTTAAAACTATAGTGGAGCATCCAGGACCGTGAAAGGCAGTCTTTAAATAGAAAAAATCGTTAAATAGATCGTCGTTAAACAGAGAGCCAACTATGAGGAAAAATATACGAGTGAGTAAAAGCGTGAATAAAAAAGAAAATAAGTGAATGAATGAATAAATAAGTGAATTAGTAAATGCAAGAAAATTAACGAATACATTAATAAATGAATGCGTAACTGGTTAAGTAAATGATTTAGGGAGTAAATAAAATAAACTATTTCATTTTGCCCCACCTACTTTGCCCCGCATGCACTTGACTAATTGTACAAAATATTTCAAAAGCAAATAAGCTTAATATTAACTAAATAAATACTTCACCAAATATTAGAAGGTTTCAATCAATATTTAACATGTTAAAAACTTTATCATTTTATAATAACAAAAGGAATTTTGACTTACTACAAAATATTACAATACGAGTATCAATTTTTGAAAATTGCTTGTATTAGCATAGGCGTTCATCTTTGGTATTTTTTCCTAACTGGAATAGACTAAATGTTCTACTATATAGCTAAAATATTACCAAATAGGTTTTACTGAAAGCGTAGTCTAAATATTTCACCATTTTACTTTGCTCCACTATTTCACTTTGCCCCACATTCCCCTATATTACTACCTGAACGATATGGAAGATTTTAAAAACTGCAATGGTTTGTAACTGCATTGTACAGTAGTTACGTTCATTTTATAAGTTGCCAAATCTAGAATGAATAAAATGTAAAACGACTATCTTCTCTGCAAGTGATTTATTCTCCATGTTCTTACCATAAAAGTCGAATAATTTTTCTTTTATTAAAAAGGAAATTGTATTTCTGTTTATTTATCAAAAAACTTCATTTTTTATTTCGGTGCAACAGATGAGTTTTTTGCCTGTAAGAATTTTGGATGAAATTAAATTTTGTTTTGATTTTCGTTTAAATTTTTCCCGCCTATCTTTCGATATAATCAATTAAATTTATGTCATTTTATTGCTTTAGCTGGAAGATTTATCGCTTAGACTGAAAAAAGAATGACGTTAGCTGAAAATACTCAAGAAAAAAGAATTTCAGATGAAAAAATGCAGTTTAAGTTATTTGAGAGTTTGAATGCACCATGCTTACGTTTCTATGTGATTAAAAAAGACTTTAAACTTTAATATTAATTTCAATGAAGAAAAATGTGAAATGTGCCTGTAAACTTAAAATGTTTTACCCGATGTTTAATAATAAAAAAATAAATTACGTTGACATTTCTAAGTGTATGTCACTTGCGTAATCAAGGCCTTTCAGGTTAATTTGGAAAAAAATCTTCACAAAAGTTTCAAAACATAGTAAATTTTATAGCGAATCCTTTTTTTTTTTTTTTTTTTGTCAAACGATTTGTTTTTTATTTATTTATTTATTTATTTATTTATTTGTTTTAGAGAATTACAGCCTAAGCTTACTTTGGTAATAAACTCGTAAATAATATTTGGAATTTTAACCATCATCAAATTAAACTTTTTGTTTACTTTCCGGGCCCAGTCGGGCTGTACTTTTGTTATGGCCATAAACTATAGACTGTCTGCTATGATATTCTGTAAAAACATCTTCCGCCTATTTCCGCCATTTTGTTTTTAAGGAGTTTAAAGTTGTTGAGTAAAAATGAATTAACTATTTCAAGTTCAGAGATTTTTCTTATTTCTTTATAAATTCTTCTGAAACTGTTAAGTTTTTTACCAGAATATGATATACGATATTATGAAAGAATTCAAAGCCATGATACTGGATAAAAAGTGTACATTGTCGGAAGAAAAACTTGAGAAATGAGGGAAATAGACAGATCATATTGAGTCGTGTTTTGAAGTATTTTTAAACCGAGTTCAACTGTAAAGAGGCATCTGAATGCTATATTGATGATCGTTTCTTGAAAAATAAAGAACAATGGCTAAGATATATTATTACTGGTAGACAAAATCTGAGCAATTGGCAGAAACCATCAAAGTCCTTTCAAGAACTAAATTTTAAAACTAAAGTACTACAAAATCAGGTGCCTGTTGAAGAGATGACAAGTGTAGTTGGTATAAGTCGGTGCACTATAAAAACAGTGATAAATCCAAAATCATAAAATAATTAAATTCTTTACGAACTGGATCAATCAAACTTCGAAAAAACTATTATTTCCTCTATAATCTAACTGTTGTTATGAAACAGACACCTCAAGAGGTTCTCGCAATCTTTGCAGGCAGAGACCTCCCTAGAGGGCAGTAGGAAGAAATTAAAATGATAACAAAAGCACTTACCCCAAGATGTTCAATTGCAGAAAGTGTTTAGAAGGAATGTTGCCCGGATGAGAACCCAGTACAAGTAACAGATACCATCTCTGAAATTCAACTTCACGTACTGCTTGACCACGATGGTTTACGACTGTATATTTATTATAGTACAGGGGGGAGAAACGTCTTCAGAGGGAAAAAAGCAAACTGTGGTACTGATATAAAAATAGGGCTATGATGGTTACCAGCAGACACAGTATAAACAAAAATTTTAAAACATTACCGAAAACGATGCAAATATTAAACAGAGTCCACACTACTAGTTGTAATTAATGATGGTGAAGGAAACAAAATTACAATATATTAGTCCTTCCTCTGTTAGATTTTGTCAACCTATACGAGTTAGGTTATCATCCTCTGCCTAAAAATACACATAAATTTTTGATGCCAGATGCTGCAGTTTACCTGTTTACCTCTCAAGCAATCAAACAAATTGTTCAGTTTTCAGAGAAGGCAGATATGACCGGCAATAAACCGCGCAGCATCACAAACTACATTTTTCACGGTGACTTTCATGAGTGGATTGTAGCAGACGCAGACTAAACAGACACTTAGAAAATCCTAACCCCTACTAAAGAAGTGGTAGTAGACCCAGGCAGCTCTAAAGTCGTTTTCCGTAGCAGGAGTAAATATGATGATCGCAAGACGCAAGCAAGCAGTAACAAATACTATATGAGGAACCGTTTACATTCGTTAAGTGTATAGTATGGATGAGAAAAAAAAAATAATAAACACCTTTTTCCTTTAAATAAACACCTTATTTTGATCGAGTAGCAAGTTTCAATGCATTATATGACAAAAAATTGAGTCAAGTAATTTTGTCCGGTTTTTTGATACAAATACCCCTACGTGCATCGTAACCTCCGTCTTAAGAGTCATTTTTTTTAAGCTTGGACACTTTTGATAGTTGATGTCTTCGATTTTCGTAAAAATTTCAGGATGTGTTAGTGGTACTATGATAAGAAAAAGTGAAGTTTATTTTTTTAAAAAACTGATTTGTTTGCCCTTGAGTAGAGGTCAAAGTTTAAGAACGTGAGAAAAAAGAGCTTAATATATGATTGCTTTGCTTCAAAACCAATGGGTGTAGCAAGCCAATTTTTTTTATGTGGATACTACTTGATACTAGGTACATGCTAGCCGAAATATTTTGGTCGCTCATTCATGGCTTTGAGGGCAAAGGTCAATTGAAAATGCTATTTTTTAAAATTTTTTGCCCTGTTTGGGCCCGGATATCTGCTAAAGCCGTGAGTAACCCTCGAAAATAAGTATATACCTAACTACTCACCACAGTATAGTACTAAGAAAAACATGAAATAGCATGAGTTACTCTTTGCTTTAGCAGTTAAACGGTCTCAAAGTCGATGATTTTTTAAAAATAGCCAAGTTTAGACGTCAATAACTCTGTTTGCGACGCATCAACAACTTTGGGACACAGCTGTAGTTATAGTCGAAGTGGTCTATTTTAAGGTCCAGGTTAGAAACCCAGGGCAACTAATAAACTTTTTTAGTTACACGGTCTCAAAGTTGAAGATTTGATCTATAATTTCAACTTATTTTTTTTTCAATTACTCTATGACTGATGAGTTAGTAACTTCGAGAAACAGTTGTAATCATACCCTAAGTGATGTAGTTGATGTAGATGACGTCAAGACAGCGTGATTTTAAATTTTGTTTCGTTATGGTTAACTGTCGTTTATAAGTATTTAAAAATAGTTCTTTATTTTTCTTGAAGCCCAATCTATGTAGTTGAAGAATTAAAAAAACATAAATGCCGCTGTGAACCGTTGCTTTTTCCTTTGATTTTTTAACCTAGAAAAGCATATTTTTGCCCATTAAGGTCATGGTTAGCCTTATCAGCCCAGTGTCCTCACTAGGGCACCGGGTGATGGGGTGGAAGATATGATCCTGTCTTGCCTACGCTAAACATATGTCTACGAACTGTGCTGAGTGACCAAAAATCATAAAATGCCAATTTATCAGTGTCTTAAATGTGACAATTGTACTTTCACCTTTCCGCTGAAGGAAATTTGATTTTTTTTACAAGTTTATTGAACGTGTCAAATGTGTTTTAATATGCTATCCTATTGGCAACAGAGAATGGTTTCTTTTCGGAGGTTTTTTTTTTCAGAGTTGGAGACCAATGTTCCTAGTTTAGCCAATTTGCCTTTCTTTTTTAGAACAGTGTAGGAAAACGTAATTGAAAATTATATTTTTTCCATGGAAATATGTTATCTAATGAATGTGCAAAAGTTGGAGTAGTCAATCATAAATGAGGTCACGAACTTAGGATGGCCTTGTTTGGTGCACTAAGCATATTTTTTGTACTTCTCATATGCAACTTAGGGGTAAAGTAAAATATCAGACCTGAACAATAGCGGTCCACTAATACAGTGGTTTTTTTTTCTGTTAAAAAAGAAAAAAAGTAAATCAACACGAAAATAGGTCTCAAACATTTTCTACCTTGATTCTTTCCCCACAATTTTCAGAAAATATTTTATTTGACTAACGAGAAAAAAATTATATTGATTATTTTTTGAAACTTGAATCAATTTTTGTCTACCTTACTTTCAATTGAACATATTTTGTTAAACTATATACAGTTTGTTACTAAACTACGTGTTAAGTCTCATTAAAATAGTACAACTATTTGAACACTAGTACTTGTAAACTACTTAAATGAAAAAATAGTTGGTTAACATAAAAAAAAGCAGTACCTTACCTTTACACAATATCTGGCCAACATTCTCTCTGCTAAAAATTTAAAAAAAGCTGGTTGTTGATAGATTTTGTTTTGAATGCTCCGCCTTTCAAAGATTCGGTTCAGTGTTGTTTGTTTAAAATGGTTACATCAGCCACTACTATCCGGTTTTATAGGTTTTACATATAATTTAATGAAGCCATCTATAAAATAAAGTACGAAACTTTTAAAAAAATCAGAAATACATTTTGAAAAGGGAGAAAACTCAACACGTGCTATTAACTATATTGAACAAGTAAAAGTTCGAATTAAAAATATATTTTTTTGAAATTTTAAAAGTGTCATGGGTATGAAGCAGATTCTAAAACTACATCACTTGGAGCACAATTACAGCTGTGTCTGAAAGTCTTGTTTTCGTGGATTAGCTTAGTTGAAACTTGACACTTTATGTTAAAATTATCATTTTTGTGAGACCGTTTAATTAAGCAAGATGATTAGATCCCAAAGTTTTCTGGCCTGAGTCTAAAACTATATCACTTTGAATGTAATTACAGATGTTTTTCTAAGTTACTAACTCACCAATCATAGAGTAATTGAAAAAAAAAAAAAAAAAGAAATTATAGCTCAAATTTTCAACTTTGAGGCCGTATAACTAAAAATGTTTATTAGTTGCCATGGGTTTCTAACCTGGACCTTAAAATAGACCACTTGGACTATAACTACAGCTGTGTCCCAAAGTTGTTGATGCGTCGCGATCAGAGTTATTGACGTCTAAACTTGGCTATTTTTAAAAAATCATCGACTTTGAGACCGTTTAACTACTAAAGCAAAGAGTAACCCATGATATTTCATGTTTTTCTTAGTACTATACTGTGGTAAGTAGTTAGGTATATACTTATTTCCGAGGGTTACTCACGGCTTTAGCAGATATCCGGGCCCAAACAAGGCAAAAAAAGTAAAAAAATAGCATTTTCAGTTGACCTTTGCCCTCAAAGCCATGAATGAGCTACCAAAATATTTCGGCTAGCATGTACCTAGTATCAAGTAGTATCCACAAAAAAAAATTGGCTTGGTACACTCATTGGTTTTGAAGCAAAGGAATCATATATTAAGCTCTTTTTTCTCACGTCCTTAAACTTTGACCTCCACTGAATTGCCAACAAGTCAAATTTGAGAAGAAAGAAGCTACACTTTGTCTTATCACAATACTAGCAACATATTCTGAAAGTTTCAGGAAAATCGAAGGTGTCAACTATCAGGCTCCCATTCACTTTGTCCAGCTTTAAAAAAAATGACTCTTAACGTCTAAAGTTTCTTCCTTTGTTACAGTATATTCCTCAAATGTATGGCTCACCAATCGTTATGAATTTATTGAAGAGGTTCGCGGACAAAAGAATGAAGACTCCCTACTCTAACTTAATAGAGAATAATAGGGAGCCAGGTTTTCTGTAGGGAAGTAGGTATTCTCTGGAGATATAAAATTATATTTCTAACTCAACTATGTAAAAAAGAGTTGGAAGCTAATGGCATTCTTAGCGCCTATCAAGCCACTATGCTCTTTTTTAAAAAAAAAATATCTAATGAATTTTTCACCTAAGGGTTTTGTCCAAAATTCTTTGCATCAAAATTCAAAAATATTTCAAAAGCTAAGCACATGTTTTGATTTTTGATCACATGAAGTAAGAAAAATATTTTAAAAAAAGGTTCAACTGCGACCTTTTTAAAATGGGTTTTGTGAAACAAACCATGTCACATTTTACGTACCCAGAAATGTCTTTTCTTAATTTAGAGTACAAGTTAAACAATGGAGTGTTTTAAAAACCATCTGAAACAAAATACGTCACAGCACAGAGTAACTTAAAAACTAAAGTGGAAGTTGTTATTTATTTGCACAATATTTTAATTATAAATTCCTTTCTAGTAAAAGATATTTTTTCCCCTGGAAAAAGCTTTACTCCATTATGATTGATTATAATTGCGACAGATATGTCAATAAAGAACTGCCTAATGTTCTGACATAATTATCGCATCATTATTGGAATGTCATGATCATTAACAGATGTTATTGCTGTGACTGTCTCATTTCTTCGATCATAATATAATAGAATATATGCATAAGAAAATCAACTGATTAAATAGCGTAACTCTTCCGTTAGGTTGTAAGACTATAAATAAGATGAAACACATAACTACAATGTATCTTTAACAATTGCGTATACAGAGGCACGTAATTTAAGGAGGTCAGAAGAAATTGATGTATTTGATTACGAAAGGGCATGGTTTCTGTCGTTTTTTGACCCCCTTTGACCCCCCTCTCCTTGGAAAAGTTCGAAATGACGGGCAGGTTTAAGAATGATTTTGATTTTTTCTTCATGCTTAAGAGTTAAGAAAAGAAAATTAAAAAGAAAATGTTTGTAAGCTCTTCCAACGAGAAAATATATATATTTTCATCGTTCATATGTATTATGTACATTCAGTTCCATTTTATTATTTAGAATTGACAAGCAGGGCTGAATAGCAACTAGTTAGTAATAGGACTCGACCGATGCATCGGCCTGGCCGATGCATCGGCGCCGATGGTTCAACAATTTAGCCATCGGCATCGGCATCGGCGGCCGATGCTAACTTGCGGGAAACATCGGCCCATCGGCCTTAAAAAACATCGAAAAGCCGATGGAATTGGCCGATGTTTTTGAAAAAAAAGGACCTTTGCTATTTTACTTTTTAATACAAAGTAAATGGAGTTGTTGTTTTCATATAAAATTATTTACTTAAATTTCAGTATGAATTTCTATTTTTAGTCATCCCTAGAAGAGTACTTAATACTACATTCAGGTACCAAACAAGTTAACTATTGCGTTGTTTCTTGCAGCAGGATGTACGTATGTATCTGTCATAAGTCATAACTCAAAAATGATAATCGGTAGAAGGTTAAAGTTTCGTATGTGGGATCTGCGGACGTTCCAGTTGTGCACTTCCCTTTTTGTTTTCGATCAGGTGTTCTGAAAAGCCTGTTTACTCATTTTTTGTGGTTATTAATTACTTATTTCAATGCAAAACTAATATAGCGTCTCAGACTGACTATCATTTGGTGATATATTGCCGAATTGGAGACTATGGAAACAAATATGAGATGGCGAAACCGATTTTTGTGTCATTTTATTAGATTCCCGTTGAACCAACGGTAATTTTTAATTTTTCGATATTTGTAATATGAATCACAGTAATGCAGTCTTTTCTGTATCGCTTCGTCGGAGTTACAAGTTTGGGGCCCGTCGAAATACATTTTGGGGATCACAGAAGTTGTAAAACATTTATCATTCGCATTTTTGTAACTCCTTCGGTGGCCCTATGGTTATGGGGCCTCTCGCGCAATTGCAACATTTGCTATATTTTAAATCCGCCATTGCACGTCAAAACAAACTCGGGTGAAAGTTTTGAAAGGGTTTTCTGCTCAATGTTTATGATTATTTTGAACTCTATTTTTACGACTATTTTTTGAATTTCCGAGAACACTTGCGTGCCCCTCCTCCCACTCCCTCAATTTCTGAAATTAAACTCTAGTTGCACTTCTGAGTTGTTTAAAACTAACACCATTCATTAAATTATTGGTTTTTTTTTTCAAACTTTATCTATTGTTTAGAAAGAATTTAAGGCATTAATGTAAGAAAATGATTAAAGACGTTTTGAATGGTGACATAATTCGGAAATCAAAGGGACTTTTGAATTTTTTTTTCTTTTCGAAAGTGCTGAAGTAGATTCAGAAACTCTTCGAAGGCGTTGGTGGTAGCTGTTCTGTACTAAAAAAAATGAGGCAGAGATTGGGGCCGAAGTGTGGTATATTCCAAATTCAGAGGATGATCCCCCCCCCCCAACCCTACCTCGTCGTTTCAAGCATTTCTTAAATATTTAGCGATTATTTATTTTGGTCAAGAAATGTTATTTTGCGTATTTCTCATACTTGTTTCACCTATATTTCGTAAATTGCCATCTTTTTTGCATCATTAATAGCGATTGATTTTTTTTTTATATTGTAAGTAACTATTTTTATGTATTTATATAAAATCAATGAATAAGTTATTTTCGTTTTTTATAGAAAAGTTTCAAGGATTTTCTATTATGCAATTTTTTAAATTTCAAAAAATTATTGTTAAATTGAAAAATTTAATTTGAATTTGTTTGTAAAGCTTCATAAAAGATTAAAAATCAAATTGTTCAATACTATGTGTGCAAACATCAGATCAAGTAGTATATGTATTCAGTTATTAACTTGGAGTAAATATTGAGTTTGTTTATTGGTACCTGCGTTTTAAGAACCTTGCTCTTTTCATGGCTATTTTTTTTTTTAGCAAAACGTATGTCGCTGTTATAGCTTTTATGAAAAATGCAAACTTTTCTATTCATAAATATTAAATAAGTATAAAAATATTCCTATTTTGATTTAATATTGTAATTTATCTGTTACCTTTTTTGTTTAATTTGATGACTAAAAAGAATGTCTGCGTGCAATCTTTCCACTTTAATTGCGTAATTTGTTGACGGTTTCATAGTTCTATTCTTAATTTTTTTTTTGAATGATTAACAACGTAATTTAATTTTTTTAACTACGTTTAGTGTACCTAAATCCATACATTATTACAACATTACTGAAATCTTAGTTATATGCTCAATTTAAAAAAAAACAAACAAATCAATTGGTTATTAAACAGTCTCTTTGTTTTTCTTCCTTCTTTTTTTGGCTATTGTTCTTTCTCTTTCATCATACAGCAGTCAAAAAAGGAGAAGCATAACTACACCCTATACAGATTGTACGTAATACGAAGCAAAAGTTCGGGGACAAGCTGTATAAAATCTTACCCAGAATAGTTCACATTACCGAAGCACATCCACCTTCAAAAAGTCGCCTTGAGGGACTATGTACTTCTGCCAGTGTTCATATAACTTTTGGAAACACTCCTGGAAGCCATTTTTCGCTACCTTCTATGATGCAGCTTCATCTTCTCCTGACGGAAAAAAGCGGCGTCAATGTTTTTTTTGCTGGGAATGTGCAAATGTTTTTTTTTGCTGGGAATGTGCAAATGTTTTTTTTTTTTGCTGGGAACAGGTAAAAGTCACACGGAGCTAAGTCCGACGAAATGTTATGTTATTTGTTTGTCATATCAGAGTATTGACCAATCGAACCGTGCATCCTCAGCATGAAAGTCGCCTTCTTCCCCACGATGAAGTTAAAGCAGCAGCCCAAGAGGCCTTACAGGAATTTGCGAAAAATGCCTTCCAGGAGTGCTTCTAAAAGCTATACGAACGTTGGCAGAAATGCAGAATCGTTCAAGGTGACTATTTTGTAGATAGATATATGCTTCGGTTATGTGAACTATTCAGGGTAAGGTTTTATACAACTTAACCTCGAACTTTTAGATCATACTACGTACGTATGAGTTTTCAATTTACTATTTCATAACGCGTTTTTGAGTGACGCAAGATTACACGCATGAAGACATCACAAGAGAATTTGCGATAATTAACTGAGGAGGTGTTCAAAATGGATATCTGGTTATCTATATATTCTTAGGTACATATGTATGTACAGATGTGCCGAAAAAACTAGTGAAGTATAAATTTGGTGATAGTAAAATAGAAATTTAAGTCGAAATCTGTTTTTTTTTTTTTTTTTTTTTTTTTTTTTGTGATTATAATTCTTTATTCGTAGAAAGGAAGTAAAGTGAAATGAATCAATGATCCTTTAAATCCCTGACAATCTTATCAATTTATTTCTGTTTTATTTTATTTATTTATTTATTTTTTTTGCCATCGGCCAACGGCATCGGCCATCGGCCATTTGGAGGAAAACAATCGGCCATCGGCCATCGGCCATCTTTGAACAATCGGCCAACAATCGACATCGGCCCATCGGCCAAAAAATGCCATCGGTCGAGCCCTAGTTAGTAATAATCTGAAAACTCAAAATTTTCAGATATCCGAGCTCTATCTGTAACTGTAAAATATTTAAAGTTACATTTCTAAACAATAATATCAACGTTGGGAATAAACAGTAATACAACTAGAAAATAGTTTTAAAAGTTTAATGAAAAAACATCTTAATTAATAAAATGATTGACTCATTTATTGTTGCGTTTAAAAAAAGACCTCTTATAATTTAATGTTTCTCTGACTAAGCAAAAAAAGATCTGTCCAAAAATTCTAACATCTACGCAAGTTATTCCTGCGAGTGGGCTATGGAAACAGACTTTTAGATTTAGCCTGTTTAGATGGCGCTTAGATGGCCGTAACCATTTCCAAAAAAAAAGCATATTTTTGAGAAAAACTGAAAAACTACCTAAAATTGTCCGCTTTATTTGACTAACATTAACCATAATCCATATAATTGCGATTGACTTGTTCTGCATAGCTAAAATACATGTTTTAACTTAGAATTTTTGACTACCACTCTTATTATGTAAATACTAGAAAGTCGCCCGTCAAGGAATGACGGGTGAAAATTGCTTCTTCATTAATTTGAACGAAGCCATTGTCTGTTTGGTGATATTTTGATGGTTGAATTTGCAACCCTAACTCCAGTGGATGAACCCTAAACTCTACCATTTTTTTCGTTTCTTCATTCCCTATAAATGGCAGTCTTAACAGTAAAACAGTTAAGTTACCGGATCGAGTTCAGCCTTGTCACAATAAAACCTTTCCCTGCATGCTAAACATTACCAAAACAAATTATCAAATTATCATGCGTGGCGCGAGTTTTATTGTTGAAACTCTTGGGTTACTCGATCATCGTCTATTTTTTATGTGAGGATAAGCAATTCTAAGTCCCCTTCCAAGTTGTTGGTTCTCCGAGCTGTCATCTTTGAGCACAACTGTATTTAACAATAGTATGCAGACGCAGTGGGGAAATGTTTTATTTTGTATGCTTTATTGTGAATTTAAAACTATGGACTGAGTTCGTTCTAATTTCATAAATTTTTGGATTCTTAATTTTGCTGTTTTTTGTCACAAGTAAGTTCAATCTTTTGTTTTCCAATACGTGTTTAGGTTGATCAGTTTATCTGCAGTTCTGCTAATAATAGTTGGAAATACAGCTTTTTTTCCCTCCCAGTACAAGTACTTCGTTGACCGTGCAAATATGTTCTTCGGATCACTCTATCGTAAAACCGATTGAACATTTTTAATTTATGATATTGTTTTTATTGGTGATATCATTTTGGCTGCCAAACATGTCTGCAGCATCTTGTTATATCGCCTACTTGATGATTAATTTGGCGACTGAAAACCAGGTGCTTTTGTACCTTGTGGTCGCCAACCTCAGACTGCGCTGAAATTAAAATCGATATGTCACAAAAATGGGTTTAAAACATCTTTTGGATCATCAAAAGGTAAAAAAAAAGGGGGAGGGTGTACAAATGGACCCCATAAAAACTTAACATATATACGAAGTTCCATTCTTCAACAGCATACCGTTTTCGAGTTATGCGAGATACATACACTCATACATACAGACGCGGTGAGAAAAGTCTTGATAACCGACTCAGGAATGGCTAAAATGAATACCTGAGCTTCATTAGTTCGTTGGTACATTTTCTCAGCTATCCGGCTGAAAGACCTCCTAATATTCATTAGGAGGTGAGTAAAATGGATATTTAGGAGAAAATTTGATGGGGAACTTTTCGTAACTACGTTACTTTCCATATTTTGTAAAAAGGAGTCAAAATATCAGAAGAAGTTTAAAAATTAAATTATTCATTTATATACAGTTGTTAGGGAAAACTGCAAATTCCTACACATAAAATGCTTTACTTTAAATGGCAATTTTATGTAGGGATGATTTTATCTTGTAAATGAAAATAAAAATAATAATGCTTCTATCATGCATTTTTAATAAATAATGTTTTAACTAACTGTTTAGAGCATGCAGTAACGCAAGGAATTGTTCTGCGTCTGAAGAATTATCTGTTCAATACATTCTGAGTCTCAAATATATGAGAAAAGTCGTATTTACAGTAAATGTGCAAGTATTTATCTTATTGGTTTAATTAACTGTTTGTCATTGCTGATTAGTTAAGTCACCAAAAGCAACTAAGTACTTGACATTCCTGAGACATTCAAAAGAAAATATATATAGAAGAGAGCATGTCTTTTGTTGGGAATGAAAGCATCTAAATCGGCTGATGATATTTCACCGTATATTTTTATCAGTACATAATTAACCAGTAATAATTAGGCAGCCTGAAGATTTGCGGAGAAAGGAAACATTTCTGCGATACTACTTCGTTTTGTGTAAAAAAAATCCTGAAAAGAAATTTGAAACAGTAGTGAATCAACATTGTAGTAATTATCCAAATTCATTATCACGCATTTAAAAAGAGCAACCAGGGAAAATCGAAAAACCAATTTTTAAAAAAAATGGGCAAAAAATTTTGAGTCTTTGTGCACCACCATTGTTTTTCACGTTCGTCCTTTTATTGAATTTACTTCCAATTAAACTATATAAGAAAGTGAGAAGCAATGGAATGTAAGTGGACATTTTCATGATTATAATAAAAAGCGTTTAAAGATAAGTCCTATAAACAGGCTTTCTTTGATTTTTACCCCAAATCATGCTGTATAAGGGGTCATTCAATAATAGCGTAAGGGTCCCGAGGGGGATGGGAGGTCAGAAACATATCTACATTCCCTTACTTTGAGGGGGATTTCAAACCAATTCTTCCATAAAATTTTCCAAGCTGATATTTTCGAATAGAAATCGCTCGGTCAATTGGTTTGGCATTGATCATATTTCATTTGCGTCTGAAAGGTAAAAAACGTACGATGAGCTGTTTTTTATATGTTTTACTAATAATGAATAAAGTAAAAAAAATGCCATATGTATGGCATATTTTATTTTTAATTAGTGTTGCATCTTACAATATACTAGCATTCCCGTACCCGGTATTGCTCAGGTAATGGAATTAGCAGGGGTTAACAGTGCTTGGTGCACCTAGTTTCGAAAATCCCCTATAATAATTACTTATTACCTATAACTTTTTCTAATTTGGGGAGGATCCCGGCGCCCCTGGATTCCTTACATATATGCCTTTGTCCTTAACCGATCTTTAACTGTTATTAACGATCCTTTTAAAATATTGATTATCTTTGCAAACACAGGCCATCCACATTTTATTGATATACCTATGTTTAAGCAAGAACTTCTTTGTATACAACGTTTTTAGTTTTTTTTTTCTGGTGCTAAAATTATTAAGCTGCTTGATGAACTGACTTTGGAGCAAGCTACATAACATTTTCCGTGTGAAAAAAAGTCTTCTCTTAAATCGGTCCCTGCTACTTTTAATGTCTGTCCTTCTGACTTATTTATGGTTATTGCAAAGCAAACTTTAACAGGAAACTGCACTCTTCTAAATTCAAAAGGATAGTCCGCCTGTGATGATGTTCTTAAAAAATTCGTTTCTAGTTTTCAAAAAATGAAAGCAATAGACAGAAACATTATGATTTGACTTGAGAAAAGCCTCGAATAACCACGTGAGAAACAAAAACAATATCAAATTTATAGTTCGCTATCGACCAAAAGTTGAGATGAAGTACTGAATAATGATTTGGATGGAGGAAAGCCTTCGAAAATAAGGGATTTGAATTCAATGACAGGTTTTAATTTCGCAGAAATTAAGAGGTTTTAATTAATTTCTCCCGAACTAATTGAGATTTCGAAAAATCCTTTCTTTTAGTGGTTACTTTCGTAATCATGCGGACATGCCTGCCAAATTTCAAGTCTGAAGCTTCAGCGGTTTCGGCTGTGCGTTTATATATACATATATATATATATATATATATATATATATATATATATATATATATATATATATATATATATATATATATATATATATATATATATATATATATATATATATATATATATATATATATTATCTCAGGACATTGATTTTTATATATTAAGATTTGAAAAATAACAATCTTTGATTAACGTCAAACTGGGAGTTTTGGTGTAACTGATCCTTTTTTAACAACATATTATTATTTTAAAAAAACGAATGGAATTTTACGTAAGAATATGGAGGAGGGGTTTTAAAAATCTTGCGTACCCTTACATGGGGGTATGGGGTCAAAAATTGGAAAAATTATCTTTAAGTAATTAATGAATGGACCCTAACAGCTCCTACTAGAACTAATAGTACTATCATTTGACCCAAGACAGAGGAGAGGTCCACCTGCCGTTGTACTTATTATCGCCAAATTTTTAATTTTTCCACTTGCATCCCTTTGCTTCTCACTGCTTCATATGTAATTTTAAAATGAACTTTCAATTCCTCTTGGCCCTCATTAGCCTCGTGATTATTGCTACGTTATAAATATAAAGTTTGGAAATATATAGATTAAATATATAAAAGTTATTCATATGATATAGGATGAAATATGTTAACATTTGTTGTCCTCTGACGATAAATGTATATTCAGCAAAAAATGCTGTAGCTGTTTAATTTGGCCATTTCAAGCTTACAATGTTTACAAACCAGACTACTTACCAATGGGAAAAAAATGTACAATGCCAAAATAAAAATTCCCCACTAGCCTGAAGACATCAGCTCTTGAACATTGTTAACAGTCTTTCTAAAGCCAATTAACAGAACCGGGAAAACAAATGGTAAAAAACCTTTTTACCACATGTTAACGGTCCATAAAATTATCGATCTCTATATGGTTAACATTCTGTAGAAACTAACAAAAAAGTGGTTTTCATCAAAGAAATAAAAGTTAAGTTGTCACCAAACAAAGAAAAGTCAGAAACAAATTAAAGAAACTGAAAATCGTGTGCTGCTAGTGAAACCTCAAAATGGGTAAAAATTATTATTGCAACATAATGTTTAGTATATAAATGAGGTGACATAAATGCAAGCAAAAAATTGTCGAGTGAATAAAAAAAAAATAATAATTTGAATTCTGAAATTTTGAATTCAAATTATGTGTTTCGCCATCACGAGTTGTGACAGGACCCTACTCATTCGAGTTATTGTTTTTAGAAACGGCTCCTGTACCTGTACCTGGGTAGTTACTTGTGTATAGTTGTGTTTGTGCTCGCTCGTAGGCGTGTGTGTATATGTGTGAAGACGTGTGTCAGTGTGAAGGCGTGTGTGAGTGTGCGAACTTGCGTGTGTGTAGGATATGGACGCCACCGACCAGGAGAAGCGGGTTCCGGAGGACAGTACTCAGGATCAGAGGAGCCGCGCCTGCAGAGGACGGTGGGCGGTGGTGCTGCAGAGGCCCCTGGTCTAAGCTGAAAAAGGAACCGGACATCAAAGACGGACAAGTGAGAACAATGAGCAATCGTGATTGCTCAAAAAACCTCATACCTCACTCTAAGCGACGATGGCTCAAAATGTGGACAAAAAACAAATAGCAGTACTGCATTTTTTTTTTTTTTTTTTTGTCTTAATCGTAACTATCAACGATTTTGATTGGTTTAATAAATTATATATGCTGACGTGTTTTCGTCTCTGAGTGTCCCAATGTGCTCAGAAAACTTTGCTTAAATAAGATTTTTTTAATTTTTCGGAAAAACGCATGATAAAAAGTCTGTTTGCTTTATCTATTCAGATTTTCTTTAAAATGGTTACGTCTTTTTTCTTTCTTTTGAAGCAGCAGATAAAATATGAAATAACAAATTAATGCGTCCAATTCTGAAAACGGGCGAAACAAATAATGTCTAGGTTTTTTGGGTCAATTACAAAAATAACAGACCTTTCGTGCTTTCACCAATATTATTCATGCACAGTTTGTTTATTCCAACTTTATTGAAGAAGAAAAGATATAATCGTATGACAACTTTGGAGAAAGTGATGTAAAACGTGTTTCTTCTTCGAGCTTTTTCCAGTTAGGATGTTTAGAGGGACATTTATCATTATCTTTATCACTCATTTAAAAAGTAATGTATCATGGAAGCTCATGCCAACAGCGATGCAGTTGACATTTCCTTTCTCCGAAATGTTAAAAATTTTTATTCGAGCAGAATTTCCACATGACTGAAAATTTCATAGCTACACGCAAAACTTAAAAAAAAAAAAAAAAATACAGGAAAAAAGTAGCCAATTAACGATGATAGATGAGTTATATGTCATATTTCAAACTATATTTTATTAATTGATGCGCATGGTTCTTAAATGAGTGCTGCAGTTTATTTCGAGTGCTTTAGAGCATTTAAAAGGACGAAAAACCAAGATTTATTTTTAAAGATGAGACTAAGACCTTATTGTATCTTAACTTTTTTTCGGCTGGTTAAGGTGTTTCAAGTATTGAGAAATTAAATCAAAAACATATTTCTTTAGCCTCATTTGTCTTAATTTCTTCTATTTTCATATTAAATTACATGATTATTAACCTAGTTATATAATTATTAATTAGTTATATTTTTAATCGTCAAAGAGAGATGAACCCGAGATTCTAATATTACTTTTGCAAACAAAAGATTTAAGAAAGATGATCATTAAGACAATAATTTAGAGCTTGTAAAAAAAAAATTGGAAACGATTATACAAATTATTAACAAAGAAATTATTTATTAATTTAGTTCTTTGCTCTTACAATTTAAATGAAGATACATGAAGAGATAATATAATTTGGAAATATTTTTTCATATCAAAGTGATTTTATATCCGTATGAAAACAGGGAAAACGAAACAAAAGCAACAACGATTTAGTTATACATGTATGTAAAAACCAATATCTTTCTGTGATTATAAACTAAAAGAAAACTAATTATGTGTCTCTGCTCTTTATAATGTTTTTATATAATATTTATTTTATTTCAAAAGTCCGCGTTTGTAATGTTTAGGCAAATCCTCATGTATAATATGGCGAATTCACTGATCGAATAACGCTAACGTCAAGAATAAAACTCGCGTCACTGCATGATAATTTGATAATATTTTTGGTAATGTTTGACATTCAATGAATTTCTTTATTTTAACAAAGTTGAACTGAATCCGGTAAGTTAACTGTTTAACTGGTAAAACTGTAATTTTATGGGAATGAAGAAACAAAAAGTGGTCAACAGTGAACGCTATCTACTGGAGTTTGGGGTGAATCGGCTGGAGTAAGGATTAAAATTTCAAACATCAAAATGTCACCAAACAGGCAATTACTTCGTTCAAATGAAGAAGCAGTTTTCACCCGTCATACATTGACGGGCGATTTTCTAGTTTTTAAAATAAATATAATTATTTTTTTACATAGTTTAACTATGAGTTATATTGAGTGTAATGTGATCATCAAAATGTTTCTTGGCTGAAGTCGGATGTTAAACTAGAACCTTTTACTTTGGTAATTACCTTTCTTTTAACCATAACAATGAATATGCTAAAGTTGAAATGTGGTAATAATAAATCGCATGCTCATATAACAAAAGACACTGATTGTTCTCTACGTTCTTAAACTTTACTTACGGGATCAAGTTTGAACTTGCAAATGTGGGTGAAAGAGATCGACGCCTTACCAGACCGTCATCCAACCGGCAAGTCTGTTTCTAAAAGAGCCAACAATCATTTTTGAGTAACTCGTTCAGAAGGTTTTCTAAAATCCATCCGTAACATTTTCAGTTTTTTGTCCTTCCATTAATTACTCATTTTTTTCAGGGGAAAAAAAGAATCCTTGAGAGCAATTTTAAAATCTTGATTACTCTGTACTGAAAAAAGAAATGAATGTATAAATTCATGTGAAACCTTCAAAGATCTCTGTTTCCTGATTCGGTTTTCTGGGTGATCGACTGAAAATTTTCTAATATTTATTTACACAGGACTCAAATTTTGTTGAATGCAGAAAAATAACCGCTCACTGAAATGATCTAATTATAATTTTTTTTTCATTTATTTTATTTAAAACTAGTGGTACCCGTACGGCTTTGCCCGCAATAGAAAAATTAAAAGGTCTTTTGGTTCGCCTGTGTATTTACAAACAATGTATGGTGAATTTTCTCGTCAGTTGGCTTGTACCCATGTTACGGTTCCACGTTATGATAATTTCGTAATTTACTTGTCCATCTTATGTTATATTTGTTCTTAAAATTGGAATAGAAAAAGAACCACATCGAATTTTCAAAAAATCGCTTCGAGGTGCATACCCCCATGCTACAAACTAACATTGTGCCAAATTTCATGAAAATCGGCCGAACGGTCTATGCGCTATGCGCGTCACAGAGATCCAGACATCCTACAGACATCCTCCGGACTGAGAGACTTTCAGCTTTATTATTAGTAAAGAAGATACCTGAAATGTCAGTTTGAAAACCCAACAAAGCTATAACATTAGTGGAACACTTTAAAACTCAGAAGCAACGTTACAATAAAAGGAATTTTGAATTACAAAGAAGCTTTTCCAAAATAGGGAATTCTTATCACCTTTTTTCTCCTCTTTATTCTCCTTATTTAAAATAGAGATGAATTTCATAATTTCAGTTCTATGTCTTACTTACATTTCTTTTTCGGTGGGTCCCTTGTGCCGAAGTATAAATGGCAATATTGCAAGAATAGGATTTTGAAACGATGCAACATTTTAAATCAAATAAAATATCGCATAACTGCTTTTAGATGACTGTTGAAAAAAAAAGGGATTTTGGTGAAATTAATGGTGATGTATAAAAGTGCTGCTGAAATGGTTTTTTTTTTTTCGTTTGAATTTTTACTTACATCAAGGATTTGAAGAGATGATCTACGTTTATTTCTTTTTTTTTAATGTTTCTAAGCATATCTTTAGTAAAATGATAATATCAACTGACGTTATGCTTGCTTTTGTTTACAATTTAGCCCATTGAGGCAAATCATGTTCTGGTGAATTTAAAACAGAAATAATATTCTATCAAATTATAGGGTGAAACATTTACCATCTTGTGTTACTCAAATCGTGCTCCATTCTGTAACTCTTATTGTTTGGTTATATTGGATATATTTCGGTCAGTATGGATCAGAAACGTTTTAATGATCAAGTCCCGTTTTTGGATTGATAGAATCTACATGAAAAGTGGTTAACATCAAATGTTATCTTAACCCTACTTCAATGAAAAAATGCACAAACAAAAATAATCACATGTGAGAAAAGCGCTGTTATCGGCCTAATGATGTAAAAGCGCCAATGTAGCTGAACTTCAAATGAATATCAACACTCTTTGCTAAAATACATTTTCGCCTTTAAAATTTGACGTGGTTTTTTAGCTGCAGCGTTTCTAGCGCGGTTGTATCCGAGCCGATGAATTGTGGTGTCAAGCCCCCACCCCTTCTCAAAAACAAAGTCTTATAATTATAAATGTTCCAACGCGCTGTTAATGTCATAAAAACAAATCAAGCTGCTATAGAACTCTAGCTTCAGGCATTGTGACTCCATTGAAAGGCAGGTGTTTTTTGTCCATAGCGATAATAAATTAAACAAAGGAAAAAGTGCACTAAACGGAATTTTTGAGAATGTGATCTTACTGTTAAAAATAAATTTTACAGCGTTTGATACATTACATATGATTTAAAATACATTTGCGATAATTTCCTTACCTTTTCACTCCTGTTATAATAAATGTCTTTAATTAACCAAATTATTGAGTTTTTAGGATAATTTAATGCGTTCTTCTGGTAAACGTTAACTGCTTTAAAGTATTATTTATTTTAAGAATAAACTGATCAGAGCAATTTTAATAATGCAGCATTTCAAACACGTTCTTCAAAGTTTCTTCTAACACGGAAACGCGTGTCTTTTTTTTTTTTTTTGCAGTTTATAAAAATTGTTTCTTTTTTGGTGTTACCAGTTTTACTCAGAATAGCAAAGATCAACAACAAATTGTATTTCATTATTCTGTCATTATAAGAAATTTATAAAAATACATAGGAGATATATTTTCAATCAATGAATTGTCAAAAAAGTTTTTGTTTTCATTTTTACTCTAAAAAACAAAGCGTGATATTACAATTTTTCTTCAGGAAATGAATGAGTGAATGCAGTTATTTTCTTTGAAAATTGCCTTCTAAGCTCGCTAATAACCCCACAATTTTCATCTTATTGCGTTTGAAGCTAAAATGAGGTGATATGCATTGTGCTAAAGGCAAAACGTGTCTTCAAAAGAATTTAACGGATGAACGTCTTAAGAATTTACATATTTTGGCAGCTAAAAGTGCATTCAGAACTCTTTAATAAGCATTTTAGGTTGTTTTCCTCCGAACACACATCGTTATTTTTCGTCTTAGAGAAAAAAAATTGTTCTACATACTTTAGTAGATAAAATGATTTTTTTTTAGTTTTAACAATTGCGTTTTACCTTAGTGTAAAGTAAGTAATTAAAGTTTTATCCACTCATTATATATTGAAATATATTGAATAAAATGAGATGTGTAAGAATTTAATATTCGTAACTTATCATACATATTGAAAACATAAAAAGA
>NC_072734.1:51681587-51784965 GCF_026930045.1 Uloborus diversus | reverse complement strand
CGGAAATTAATTTAAAAAATTGCCAACAGGTGGCGCTGCACAATGTAATTTCAATAGAAGTCTCCGTAAATAGTGCTGCGAAGAGGCTAGTTGTTTCAGCAGTAGTTTAGTCTCTCAGATATGCTTTCATATACGTTACAAATTATCGTCCAACCTCTTCGCAAGAGGTTAGTTGTTTCAGCAGTAGTTTAGTGTCTCAGATATTCTTTCATATACGTTACACATTATCGTCCAACCTCTTTTCAGCACTATTTCTGGAGACTTTTATTGCAATTACAGCGTGCAGCGCCACCTGTTGGAACTTTTTAAAACTAATCTACAAGTTCCTGTACATGATTTTTATGGGTTTCACAATAAACATATCGTTAATTTTACTCCAATATCGTCCTTTGTTTTCGAGATATTTAGTTTTTAAATCAGGGAGCCCTTTGCTGGACACCCTGTATAAGCAACAGGAAAAATTTCAGGATAAAAACAATTTGACATCAAGTGCCAATACTGGATTGTTTTCTGATGAACATTCACAGTATGATATAAATACCGAAAACAATCCAACTGTTACATTCTATTCAACCCACTACGAAATTTTGATTTTTGATCTGAATATATTTTATGCCAGATAATGTCCTCACAGCACAAAATCTTCTTCAAGATATATTCTCAAAGCACAGGCCCTCCAAGCTACCTATGCATAGTAGCTCAGATTTTCTAGCTGAGGTGCACAGGGGCATGGTGCCTCTCCCAAAGGAATACAGTAAAACCTGTAAAGTTGACTACCTTTCTAAGTTGACCGCTATTTCCAGGCACAGAGTTAGATCTATATCATGTAATTCAACCTTTATAAGTTGACCACCTGTTTAAGTTGACCACTGAAGTAGTGCACCGCGAGTGGTCAAATTAAACAGGTTTCACTGTAAATAAATTTAACTCATGATTCAACTTTAAATTTATTTCTCTATAATATGAAGAAAACTTTAAAACCTATCACAGAAAATTAACAATGCATATATAAATAAAACCACTGCTTTTGCTACAAGAATAACAATGGAGTCTAAAGAGAGTTGGAAAAAATGCATTTCATGCACTTCCCGCTGGTTTATCTTTTGTAAATTATTTTATTATTGCATTCAACTCTCGATAGCTCGAAAGTCCCAAGGGACTGGCTAAATCGTTCGAGCTATTGGTAGTTCGAGTTATGGAAAGTTTCCACAACAGTCTCAAGAGTTTGGTACCTTCGAGATTTGACTGTAATTTTTTTTTTTTCAATCATAAAAGAAAAAATCTGAATATTTGTCGTTTGAAATCCCTAAAGTATCAATATTTAGTAATAATTTAGGAGTGCAGAAAGGGAAATAATTAAACAGTGTATATTAAACATTAGTATTAAAAAATAATTATGAATGGATTAATAATAACATGTTATAATTTTATAGAAGCAATAGCTCATATGGGACACTGTCTTTTGTAGAAAAAGGGCTTAGTATTTTAAGTTGGTTTAACTTTTATAACATAACCCCTAACCTTATAGCATCATATACTGAATGCTATAGGGTTACAAGAAATGAAAAACAAAATTTTAGTGTAATTGCTCCAGAAAAGAAGTAAAATATGGAAACATATCATCAAATTCATAACAAATATTGCAATTTTGAAAATGGCGCTTCACAAAATTCAAGATAGTAAAAATGGACAAATCTCATAAACGATTTTTAAAAGTTTTGCATTTCTGACCTCAAATTTGTTTATTTTCTTTATTTCTTCTTTAAAAATTATTATTTCTAAGTTTTAAGACAATTTTTAAACACTAACAAAATGGAGTCAAGTTGAAGATAGTTCCTTTTCACTAGTTACAGTGAAAATATTCATTCCAAATTAGATTAAAAAAAAAAAAAAACCTATGGCACAACCCGAGGAGGGGGGGGGGGCAAGGCCTACTGTGCCCAACTCTGTTTTCTTAACCAGGGGCTCTGGGGTGCAAGTCAGATGTTCCGGTTAGGTAGTCAGCCTAAAGCGAAACCCCCCGTGTTTGGTTCCCAAGCGCGCTTGGTACTCATTTTATCGACGCACTGAAGGGATGAGCAGCTGAAGATTAGAAAAAAATGCAGTAAAAAAACTTTCTTTTGTAACACATATGCACAAAAATAAAAGGCTCCCTTGCATCAAGATGTGTCTTGACAGGCAAATCACTAAAACCGGCAAATTGCGACTTTTCTTTTCGCATGATTTTTTTTTTTTAAACTTATGATATGTTTGCTTTACCTTTTTTTTAAAGACAGTCTGCGCATTAAGGGGGGGGGGGACAAAAATTCTAAAAACGTTCTTTTGAGAGAGAGTTCAAGTGGCAAATGAAAAGAAGATTTGCAAAAAATTGGAGGACATACGGATTACAGAATCAGAGTCGTGTCCAAGGGGAGGGTTTTAGTGGTTAAACCCCTTCCATTGGTGAAAAAAATACTTAAAGACCAAATGAAGAAAAGTGCACTCCTAACTTAATATTAATTAACTTTAATGTTGAAATTTGTGTACTAAAAAATTATTTCTTTAAAATTTCCTTTCAATTTACGACTGTCCTCACTTTTTCTATTCAGTTTGCTGAGCACTATCGTAGAATATAAAACCTGAAAAGTTTTTTTACTACTTTTTGCAATATACTGCAGAGTAAACAGATACTAGGCTTGTCGAACTGACGCTCCAAAGTACACCATGATGTTTGTTACATTAGTAATATATTTTATTGTACGTTTTAATCAGAAGTTGAATGTTTAAGGGAAAAAAACCTTGAATATCTGGTGTATTTATAGTTCCATTCTTGCAATAATAATTTCAAATGATTGTTTAAGTAAATGTAATTTTTTTTTACAAATTTGATCCAGATAAGCGGGGGCCGGAGAAACGAGGTTCTACTGCATAAAAATACAATAATAGAATTACAATCAGACCTCAATATAAAGTCACCCACATGTAAGGTCACTTTTGTGAAGTCCCCACCCACTGAATAGGAATTCTACGTTTTTTCTTATCGGATATATGGTCAGGTCAAAATACATTAATCGCTTAGAAGATCAATTCTGTCTGATTTCTTTATATAAATTCAGTGTTTAATCGATTCATTTTCAAGAAATTTCCGCGATATACCATCCTTAAAAAAATGAAAAGTCATATTCCTATTAACGTAGCGTGTAGTGCAGAGAATGCAGTATAAAGCAAGTATTACGACAGTGACACTAAAATATGAAGTTGTAACGAGGACACTCAGCGGGTACATATCACACTTTTTTACCAGTCACGAGAAGCCAAAGAAAATTTTCAGAAAAAAAAAAAAAAAAAAAATAGAAACCATTGTGCTTAAATTAAAGAAAAAACTTATTAGTCCTGTATAAATGATAGTTTTTAAAGTTTGGTAAGTTGCACATCATTTCTCTGCTTGGGCATATTTGTATGCAGCTTTACTCTAAATAAAAGTTCTAGAAAATCATTCTAAAATTTCTTATTGATTCCAAAAGTTTTAATTTGTTCAAATCTATTAAACTATTATAATCTAATTACTGATATTTTTGAACATATTAAATTTTAAAAAGAATTAATGTACTATAACATTTTTATTTATCAATAAATAAGTGTGAATCTGTTATAAAGTTACCCAGCTTATAAGGTCAGTTTCCTGAAGTCCTGAGGTGTGACCTTATATGGAGGTCCGACTGTAGTAATATTACTTAAAACCAAATCTTCTGGGTATTTGACCCCGCTATTCCCATCATTGTGACCGTTACACAGAAATGAATTATTTGACATTTGAGTTTCCCCGACAATGCAGCTAAGAATGAAAAACATTGAAGTCATAACCCCTCCCTTGATGAAATTCTGCACATGGGCCTGTACAGAATGATCTTACTTTAGGCCGAAAAGAGGGGGTTGGGGACATCTATGGAGGAGTTGCTTATGAAAAATCGATGATTTTCGGATAAATTCTCTCCTTTTTGCCAAACATTTGCTCCTAGTGCCTCCCAGGATCAGTATTCATGAAAACTGTCACAGACAAAGTTATAGAGCTTTAAATTTCCTTCAATTTGATATGCTGTTTTGTTATGTTTTACTCAACCAATCAAAAGTTACAGAATTTCAAACACGCACTTTCATGACAAAAAAAGAAACACTTTGCCATTCACAAATTTCAAACTGACTCGAAAGGATCGCGCACTTCCTCTTTCTTCAATGAATTCGACAATCCTGATGGACAATAAAGAAGTATTTGTGGATTACATCAACACAAATGATGTTTAAGGGTTAGGAGGGGGGGGGGGTAGCAGTGGCGTAGCTAGACCCGACTTTCGGGGGGGGGGGGTTACTTCTTATATATATATATATATATATATATACATATATATATATATATACATATATATATACATATATATATATACATATATATATATATATTGTAACGGATTCGGTGCGACTTCCACTTTCTTGAAATGAAGACACAGTTCTTGATAAAAACACAGGAAATTTATTTACACTATGTACAGGAAAGATCTTCAACCACTGCTAAATTATTCATCAGCAATTAAGCAATTATCACACAACACCGTAAACTCAACGTTTACACACGTATTTACTTCCAAATACGAAAACAACACCGCGAAATGCCTCGCTATAAACAGAGCAAAATGCCCTCAGCTCGAAATATCAATCCAAACTAACTGTTTATCCATCGCTAACGGCTTTAATACACCGAAAAGAATTTTCTCAAATATTCCAACCGCTTCTCGAAATGCGTTGACCGTTATCAATGAAAAGAAAGAGAATAGGGGTCGTATACTTTAGCCGAATGAAAAAGGGGTTGTATATTCATTACGGGAAACTATTTACAGGTTACGTTCCTACAATATTTACTATTTACAGGATTTGTAACATTGCCCCCTTCCCAAGGACTGCACGTCCCGGGCAGTACAATCCCCAGAAAGGGTGCCAAACTTCTATCACAAGTTTACAAATATACACATTAATTAATAACCAATAGTGCAAAGGACACACGATAATAACAAGAAATATTACTAAACATTAAAAGCAAAAATTAATTATCTACAACTTTTATGTTATCAACCATGGTTGTTTACGTAATACTCATGAACTATGGCCATAGTATGGGGCTAACCGATCATAATGTACAACCCTAGGTTTTGCATTAGGTGATTTTTGGATCCTCACTACGACGTCATTTAGTCGGTTAAGGACTTTGTAGGGTCCATCCCAATGCGACTGCAATTTGGGTGGCAGACCTTTCCGTCGGATTGGATTCCATAACCAAACCTTGTCGCCTTCGTTGAATTCATGTCCAGTAGACCTTGTGTCGTATCGGGTCTTCATCTTCTCCGCCGCGATGTTGATTCGCTCTCGTGCGAAGTTATGAACGTCTTCCAACCGGGCCTGGAGATCCTGGATGTACTCCTCAGGCGATGAAGGCGCATCCGGAGGACGACCGAAGACGAGATCACAAGGTAGCCGAAGCTCTCGTCCGATGAGCATCTGAGATGGGGCATATCCGGTAGTCTCGTGGACAGCACTGCGGTAGGCCAGCAGGAACAAAGGTAGCTTCTTGTCCCAATCCTGTTGATTTCTGGATACCATAAGTCGAGAGATTATTCAGGATTGTGCGGTTAAATCTCTCCACCATGCCGTCCGATTGTGGGTGTAGTGGTGTTGTCCTAGTTTTCTCAATTCCGAAAATTTGACATAGGCCCTTAAACACAGCAGAGATGAAATTCCTCCCTTGATCGGAATGAATCTGCAAAGGTGTTCCATATCTCGAGATCCAATGTTGGACTAGAGTCTCTGCTACGGTGGTAGCCTCTTGATCTGGAATGGGATATGCTTCCGGCCATTTGGTGAAGTAGTCGATGGAAACAAGAATGTATTTGTTCCCATCAGCAGTTCTTGGTAGAGGACCCAGGATGTCGATCCCAATTCGTTCGAAAGGAGCTCCAACGTTGTACAGATGTAGCTTCCCTCTGCTTCTCTTCTTCGGTCCTTTACGAGCAGCACAGGCGTCACAAGAATGGCACCAATTCTCCACGTCATCCTTCGCCTTGCTCCAGAAGAAGCGCTCCCGAACTTTATTGAGAGTTTTCAAGACACCAAAATGTCCTCCAGTCGAACTACTATGTATTTCTTTAAGAACATCTGAAATCCTTGATCGGGGAAGTAGTAACTGCCACCTAGATGTTTTGCCGTCATCAGATTCCCATTTTCGGTACAGCACGCCGTTCCGTAAATGGAGTGAGTTCCATAAAGCCCAGTATCTTTTTGTTGCAGGACTGAAGATGGAAACGTCCTGCCAGCTAGGGCGTCGACTGTCACTTTCCATGAACTCCAAAATTGGTTTTATGTGCGGGTCTTCAAGTTGATCTTTTCGAACTTGGTCATCACTCCATGGATCAGGTTCTGATGAAGTTGGAGTCACTGTCACCTGATAGGCAGTATTGTTAGTCGTTCCATAATGTTTCTCGATTCGGGAACAATAATTGCAGTTCTCAGGATAGGGTCTCCTTGATAAAGCGTCAGCATTACCGTGAGATAACCCTTTCCGATGCTTGATCTCCATGTCATATTCCTGGAGCCGCTGTATCCATCTGGCTATCTGGCCTTCTGGATTCTTGAAGTTCAAAAGCCAAGTTAACGAGGCATGATCTGTCCGAAGCAGAAATTTTCGGCCGTAGAGGTAATGATGGAAGTGTTCTACAGCTTTCACTATGGCCAGTAACTCCTTTCTGGTGACGCAGTAATTTCGCTCCGACTTTGATAAGCATTTGCTCCAGTAAGCGATGACATGTTCATTTCCGTCAATTTCTTGGGATAAAACAGCTCCAATTCCCTCGTTGCTCGCATCAGTGTCCAGGATGAAGGATTTTTCAGGCTGAGGATAGGCGAGGATAGGCGTTGATGTTAAAGCCTCCTTCAGTCGTAGAAATGCATCTTCGCATTCTTTGGACCATTCAAACTTTTGCTTGCTCTCCGTCAGCTTATGCAAAGGTCGTGCAATGTTGGAAAAACCCTTCACAAACTTCCTGTAGTACGTGCAGAGCCCCAGGAAACTTCGCAACTGATGGATGTTTTCGGGACGACTCCAACTCCTGACCGCAGATACCTTCTCTGGATCGGTTTGCACACCCTCAGAAGAGATGATGTGACCAAGGTAGTTCACTTCCCGGCGGAACAAATTACATTTGGACGGGCTTAACTTCAGATTGGCTTCCTTAAGCTTTTGCAGCACCTTCCTAAGATTTGCCAGATGTTCTTCGAAGCTGCGTCCCACGATGATGATATCGTCTAAGTAGACCAGACAGGATTCGTAAGAGAGTCCTCTTAACACTGTCTCCATAAGACGCTCGAACGTAGCTGGTGCATTGCAGAGGCCGAAGGGCATAACTTTGAACTGCCATAAGCCTTGTCCAGTTGTAAACGCTGTCTTCTCTCGGTCATCAGGGTGTATCTCAACCTGCCAGTAGCCGCTCTTCAAGTCCAGGGTCGAAAACCACTTGTGTCCGGAAAGAGTGTCCAAGGTGTCGTCTATCCGTGGAAGAGGGTAACTGTCTTTCTTGGTGATTTCATTCAGTCGTCGGTAATCGACACAAAATCTGGTGGAGCCATCTTTCTTTCGGACCAAGACGATGGGAGAGGCCCAGGGACTGGATGAAGGTTTGATTACATCATTCTCCTTCATCTCTTTCAGGAGGGTCTCAACCTCTTCCTTCTTGGCGAACGGTAGTCGTCTTGGATGCTGTTTAATAGGGAGGTGTTCTCCAGTGTAAATCCTATGCTGCGTTAAATTCGTACGGCCAACATCCTCCGATGTAGATGAAAACAGATGCTTGAAGTCGTCCACCAATTGTTCCGCAGCAGTTCTTTGATCTTTCGATAATGGCGCACTCCCAATTAACTTCGACGTCAAGGACTCAGAAGACACAGTCTCAGGGGAATTGATTCTTCTAATGATGCAGTTTACTGGAGTACAAGTTGCCAACACTTCACCTTTTCGGATATTCCTTGGCCTTTCACTCACGTTGGCGACTCTCACAGGAATTACATCCTTAGAAAGGTCCACAAGCGTAGATGCTACCAGCACTCCTTTTGGGTTATTGCTTAAGTTGGGGTATTCAATGAGTCCAAATCTAAAACTATTGCTTTCTTCAATGGAGCCGGGTATTAATGATTCTGACCTTGAGGGAATTGATAAATCTGTTTGGGCAATTATTTGGTGAGCGGATTTTACATTACTTTCTGCGGGAAAGACTGCTATGTCTTCTCTCGTCGAATGCAGCTCGTTAGTCTTGAAGTCGAGGTTGAAGTCATACTTCTTTAAAAAGTCCAATCCGAGAATGAAGGGGTCTATGATAGAAGCAACGAATGCGGTATGATGGTAAATGGCATTTCCAAACACAATTTCTAAGTTCACTTTACCTTCAATCTCGATCTTGTCACCTGTCACTGTTTGGAGGGTAACGCAGGGCGGCGTCCACAGAATGTTGAGTCCAAATTGACGAGCCACATCTGTTCTAATGATCGTAACATTGGCTCCAGTGTCAATAATCAGTTCGCATGGAAACCCGTTTACATATGCGTAAACAAACAGTCCATTACTGCCGCCACTCGTTGATGAAATCTGGAAAACTTTAAGATGGGGCTCATTCCAATTTGGCGACCTCCGCCCCGCGAGATTGCCATGGCTTAGTTTTCCTGGACCTGCGAGGGAGAGGTGCTCTTCCCTCTGGTTTCTTGACGAGCTTCACAGTTTCTTCGTAAGTGACCCTCGCCACCACATTTCCAGCACTTAAGTGATTGTCCATTATGGTCCTTGGGAGCCGAAGTCCTTTTGAGGATTCCTGCAATTTCTTTTATTTGCTTTTCCAATTCAGCAAAACGTGACGAAACCGGATCAGGCTCATCAGTTTTCACGCCGCGGATTGAATGGCGATCCTTGCGGGTTGCTTGCTGGGCGGCCTCTAACTTCATCGCATACACAACAGCAGAACTCAGGTCTTTGACATCCGCCATCCGTAGAGCTTTCTGGATTTCCGGATCTCGAACCCCGTCGATGTAGTAGTTGAGTGCCAGGTTGTCTCGAACATCCGCAGGACAGTCACAAAAAGCAAGATGAGACAGTCTCTCGATGTCCGCCGCTAGCTCTTGCAGGGTTTCCCCGGTTTTCTGGAAACGGGACTTCAACTGGAGTCGGCTGAAATCTTTCTGGCACTTCTCACCGAAGCGAAGCTCCAACGCAGATGTGAGGGCGGCGAAATCCAGGCGCTGGCTGTCCGGAAGGGTCTGGAGAATGTCCGCTGCGTCACCTCTCAGGGATGCTGCAAGATGACAGGCCTTGGTAGCAGAGTCCCATCCGTTCGCTTCCGCCACTATCATGAATTGAGTTTTGTAAACCTGCCACGAAGTTTTCCCATCAAATGTGGCAAGTTTAATGGACGGTCGAGCAACCGATGTGGGAGCGCCAAACTGTACAGAGCTGCTTTCCGCGGTCGCCAATCTCCTTTCCACGTCCTTAAAGATCTCTTCTTTAAGTTGATGAAATCTTCTATCTTCATCTTCAAATTTATTTTCTACAGCATTGAATCGGCTTTCAACGGTATTAAGTTTTTCTTCAATAGCATCAACTCGATGCTCTATGTCATTAAATTTATTTTCCATCACAGTCTTTACCGAAATAAGGTCGTTTTTAATTTCTTCTTGGTTAGACGTTAAGTCCTTTTTCAGCACCGTTAAATCGCTTTTTAACTGGTCTTGATTTGCCAACATACTTGCAGTCAGATCACTTTTCACAGAGGTGATTGCGTCAAGAAGTTGTTTTAATTGTTCATCCATTGCGCGAGTAATCACCATAAAAACAAAGTCTATAAATGCAAAGTCTTTATGAAAAAATGTCCAAAGTCACACTTACTCCAAGAAAGTCCAGAAGAAGCCCCACGTTGGGCGCCAAATTGTTACGGATTCGGTGCGACTTCCACTTTCTTGAAAAGAAAACACAGTTCTTGATAAAAACACAGTTCTTGATAAAAACACAGGAAATTTATTTACACTATGTACAGGAAAGATCTTCAACAACTGCTAAATTATTCATCAGCAATTAAGCAATTATCACACAACACCGTAAACTCAACGTTTACACACGTATTTACTTCCAAATACGAAAACAACACAGCGAAATGCCTCGCTATAAACAGAGCAAAATGTTCTCAGTTCGAAATATCAACCGAAACTAACTGTTTATCCATCGCTAACGGCTTAAATACACCGAAAAGAATTTTCTCAAATATTCCACACGCTTCTCGAAATGCGTTGACCGTTAGCAAATTTTATCAATGAACAAAAAGGGAATAGGGGTCGTATATTTTAGCCATATGAAAAAGGGGTTGTATATTCATTACGGGAAACTATTTACAGGTTACGTTACTACAATAATTACTATTTACAGAATTTGTAACATATATATATATATATATATATATATATATATATATATATATATATATATATATATATATATATATATATATATATATATATATATATATATATATATATATATATATATATATATATATATATATATATATATATATATATATATGTATGTATGTATGTTTTAATAAAAAAATAATAATAAAGGAAATAAGTTTTTGTTTAAAAAACATTAAAGTTTTATCCACTCATTATGTATTGAAATATATTGAATAACATGAGATGTGTAAGAATATAATATTCGTAACTTATCATGCATATTAAAAACATAAAAAGAAATTCACGTTGAGTAACGTAATAAATAATTTAATTGATTACACTGATATAGTTAATTCGATCCGTCCTGCTGTCCCAAAAGGACCCTGAGAAGTCGTTCTTGTTTTAAATGTTTTTTACCAAACTTAACTTTGTTGATAATTTTTTGTTTTTTTTACATTTTAGAAACTTTTAAACATTCATTGCCATGATTTAGATATTTTTAACATGTCATTTTCCAACTTTTCTAGATGTTTTAATACTTTAAATGTATAATTTGTTTTAATTGCTGATTTTATGTTATTTTTGGCACTGTAATTAGATTTTTTTATGTAATGTGCAATACTTTTAATAAAAAATAAATAAATAAATAAAACACGATTGAAAATGAAAGACATGACATTTTTTCATGAAAACTTCGTTCAATAAACTTCAGTGTTTATTTTTAATTAAAATGCCACTTTTTTTAGAAATTGTATTCTGCCGTCGTCTTTCTACTTCTTCATTGTACAAAATTGCAGATGATATTGCAGGCTGTTCAGTAACTGAACATAACGCACTGAATGAACATCTTGTTTAAAAAAAAAGACTCTCATTTTCCTTAGATTAACTGGGATCATTTTTTTCCTCCCATACATTTACGAGAGGAAAACGTCTACCAAAAGTTCTGGTTGGGGTTTGATTCACTAATTTAGTCACCTTGGTTGATGCCCTTTTCTCCCTTGCACTCTCCTCCAAAAAAAAAAAAAAAAAACCCTGACGCAGAGCCATAAAAGTTTTTGCATTCAAAAAGCAACCGATTTTGAAAAATCATTACATGTATTAATCAAAATGCTTTTACTGTGTGTGCCAAAAGCAATATATTGAAACTTTGAAAACGAAATTCATGCGCTTAAGTAATTTACTGCTCGATCAATCATATATAAATTTTTGGTAATAACAAATATTTCTGACCGCTATAAATATGCTTTAATGTCACTTTCATTTTATTTCTTACTAGTGGTACCCGCACGGCTTTGCCCGTAATAGAAAAATTAAAAGTTCTTTTGGTTCGTCTGTATATTTACAAATGTGTATGGTGAATTTTCTCGCCAATTGGCTTGTACCCATGTTACGGTTCCACGTTATGCTAATTTCGTATCTCGCCAATTAGCTTGTGCCCATGTTACGGGTTCCACGTTATGATAATTTCGTAGTTTATCATAGTTTTTTTCTTAAAAATTGGAATAGAAAAAGAATCACATCGAATTTTCGAAAAATCGCTTCGAGGTGCACACCCCCATGCTACAAACTAACTTTGTGCCAAATTTCATGAAAATCGGCCGAAACGGTCTAGGTGCTATGCGCGTCACAGACATCCTTCAGACATCCTCCGGACAGAGAGACTTTCAGCTTTATTATTAGTAAAGATAAAGAAAAAAAAAAAAAAAAAAACGATCTCATATTTTGTTTTCTTTCAAAACCAATGTGAGTTTCATCTATCTGAACTTAAAAGTTCATGTAGGATGACTTCACTCTATATCACCCTTAAAATCGACATTCGTGTTACTGTTGCGTATATACTAACAAGGAAAGAAGAGCTGCCAAAATTTGAATCTTTCCATTTAAAGAGTTCGTTTTCTTGCGGCAAATTCAATTCAAAGTGAAATTTACTAGAACATTGTTATCCAAACAGAAACAAACAGTTAGCCTCGAGCAAAAACGAGGAGAATAAGGTTCTGATTTACTCAATTGACTTCATTGAAAATAAATTCACACTCGAACGGTTGAGTGATTTGTTTTGTTTCCCATTTTGGAATAGTATACTTGACATCGTATTGAATTGTAACAATTCTTTCTGTTTGCGTTTACATAGATTTTGATACGTTTCAAGAAGTACGTTTACCTTGAATTTCTTTTTGAGCAAGTAGGTATTTTGGAATATCCCTAAGTGTTAAAACTGTAAAAAGTATGATTTTCTTGCCTGTGTCATCTTTCATCTTTCTGCAAAATCAATGTGGTTTCTTTCACTATGTCTTTCGTTTTGCTTTTCCCAAATTGAGAAGCGGAGGGGAGGGGGCATTTTTGCTTTTAACAAGAGTGTAGTGAATTGATTAGGAGTTAAAGTTACGGAAAATATCACAAATTAATTACTTATTAATCTACACGAATCAGTAAGAACGGGAAAACAGCAGAGATGGAACGACTGCATTCATACAAAGGTAAAATATTTTACAAATGGGCTTGTTCAGTAGACACAGAAGCTTTAGACGGTTTCTTGATTCAAATCTGGGACAAGAAAAACATTTCTAATCGTTTGAGTTCAGCTGTTCCGATACTTGCTTCCTCTTTTGCAAAAATGCAGTTGTCTCATTCCTTCTGATTCTGCCTCGATAACACATTTTTCCATTTCAGCAACAGCTACGACTCTGGCTACGACTTCGCTTAGCAGTGACTTTTTACACTGTAAAAACATTTGTGTAACCATAATCCATAAAATCTTCGGCAGCTTAGCTGCCTCCACGCTCTAGAGTAGCTTAACCTATATAACTGGTGTACAATTATGCATCGCATGTGGAAGGTTAACACGGTGGTAATGTAACAATAGCGTAACGTCTCACTAATTTCTGCATAAGGTTACACCAGAATTTTTTGTATACTTGCAGAGATATTGCTTAAAAGGTTACACAATAAAACCAAATTAAGCTTGCATCTGACTTTCTTGAACGGGTGTTCATTTTTAAATGTAAGAAAACTTACACTTCAAGTTAACTACTCGATGGTTTAAAGTATCTAGACATATCACCATAAATGATCAAATGATAATTTATTATTTCTTTAAGTTTTAAATTGAAATTATAAAAATAAATTAGTTGGTCACAATACTAAAAATTTCTTCATAACAGTACGAAAAAACCATGCTAGAAAACCCTTGTTTTTTGTCACCCTTACAGCTTTCGCTTTCAATCATTCGTTTATTCAATATTTATCAAGTTCATGGCTTTTCACAACCAATATACATCAATTGTTTGTTTATTTTTAAAAAAAATAACACTCAGGACACCTGAGCGGTGTCCGAAACCACAAGGTTATCATTCTGCCCATGTCTATGATTCTGCCACAAAAACCGGTTTTCATTTAACTAATTAGCTTTCGCCTTCCCTATCCTGATTCTGATTTTTACGCATGCGCTTTGAATCTCACTGACTGTTGGTGGGACTTTACACAACCATAAAGCAAAGGTTCATCTAACTGTTTGAGTTTTTAAAGCAATGATACGGACACACTCTGGAATTCGCGTAACGTTGCACCCATTAATACTGGTAACGTAACAAAAATGTTTTACAGTGCAGTTTTCGCAATCAGTGATTTTTTACGGTTTTGCTTAACAATGATTTTTACTTTCTTCTATATCTACTAAATAGAAGAAAGTATTGGATTCGTAAAAATTTTCGAATTTCGAATCTTGACGGATTCGAACGTTTTGAGATGTGCTGATTCCATTTTGACCATTTTTTGAAAGTGTCTGTGTGTCTGTATGTGTGTGACCGGTTTTTGGTGGCCGCTCTACAGCAAAAACTACTGCATGAAATTTAACGAAATTTGATACACATATGTTCCCTTATGTGAACTTGTGCCCATTGGTTTCTGGCGCGAACTCCACCAAGAGGGTGGGCGGAGCAATGGGAGCAATCAATTTCTTGAGTTATGCGTACCTGCTTTTCCTCAAAAAGTAACTGGCGGAATCGAACAAAATTTGATCCATATGTTGTCCCTAAGATGTACAGGTGCTGATTCAATTTTGGTGTCAATTGCTCCAACGGGGAATGAGTTATAGAACGTTTATTGTCGTCACTTGTAACTGCTTTATCTCAAGAAATAATAAACGAAATCAAACAAAAATTTATCGACATGTAGCCCTTAGAGGGTACAAGAGTTGTTTCTGTTTTCACATCAATAGCTGAAAAGGGGAGGGGGGGGTACAAGCAAACGTTCTACCGTTTTCATTGCGAGTGCTACTCTCAAGGAGTAATGTTTCGTTTTGCGTGAAATTTGGAATAAATGTGAACCTATATGTAAATTGGCGTTGTTTATGTTAGTGATTTTGGATTGGTTTTAAGAAGACTACGGCAGCACGGATTTTTAATCAGCCAGAATCGTTACTGATGTCTCGGGTCATCAGCATGATTTTTTGGAACTTGCCATTTCCACTCATAAAATTGATTTATCTAATAACTTTTATTGTTGCGCAACCTTTTTAAAGCTCGCGTCATTGTCTATAGTAGCAAATTTTAAATTTGATAAATGCATAACGCAACTGAAAGAAATTTTTAAACATGAACTGTTACTATTTACATACGATATTACAAAAACTCTTACTAAATGTTTCACCTCACCACGTAAACGCATTTACAGTTCTTTTCTTGTGATCTTAAGCGACATATCTGGAAAAAAGTGGCAACTGAATTGATAATGCATTCTATCAAGCTATTTCTAACTCAGAGCTCCCAAAACAGTAGGACACCCTCCCCCCCCCTTTTTAATTTAAAATTTTGTTTACAAGAGAAAATACCCTTTTGCAGTGGCAAAACCAAATAAAATCACGAATATAGGTCAAGAAGTGGAAGCAAATTAAGCATTTTAAAAGTATGACATGCTTTAAATTTATACATAGGTAAAATAAAGTTGCATCATTCTTGAATGAAATTGTAAAATGTTTAAAATTTAAATAAACAAAAATGTTTAGAAAAAGTGAACACTGTAAAAGTTTTTTGAAACATAAATGCTTTAAGTATCTTATTTGGCACACCAAAGTGAATGCAGTGGACAAATGTATCACGTACCATCATCAGTTCATTTCGTAATCACATTGCATATCGTTGGCGTTCGAACAAAACTTTCTAGTGCCAAAATCTTTTGAGATTAACGAAACGTTTTGAAGAAAAAAATTAAAAACCTATATTTTACAGACAAATAGTTTCTAAAGTATGTTTAGATACTTGACTGCATAGTTCATTTATTGCGTAAAATAATTACTTAGTAGTCATAATTACAATAGTTCTTGGAAATATCTTTGCAACTCTTATGTAACAAATTCTTAGACGTAAGCAACGGCAACCGTCTTATTAATCACTTGAAAATTGCTGTAAAATAGGTGTTTTTTATTGATTCAAATTAATTAAAATCAACTCTTATTTTTTGTAATTTACGAGGAAAATGCAAAAGCTAATTTGCTTTTTAGGCTAAACTTTATTGGGGTTATTTACGTATATATAAACTTCTTTACGGGTAATTAATAACCGTTAACAACTGCTTATCTAAGATTGATTAAATTGTGTAGGTTTGAGCATCAAGAATTTAAGTTTCATGTAAACCTACTCAGTCCCGGAATCGGCTATAGAAGACACTAAAAAGCACTTAAAAAAGAGGCAAATAAAATTGGTCAATACTGCAGTATTAGTTAATTTTACTGTTAGTATGTGACAGTACGGATGAAAAAATTTTTCATTTGCAACTTTTGATCCGAAGCTTGTTTAGAGTCATATGGGACTAGCATTTTCTGTAAAAAAATAATAATAATAAATAATAATAATAATAATAATAATAATAATAATAATAATAATAATAATAACAATAATGAAATAAGTAAAATGACGTAAATTCACACCGGAAAGTAATCCAATTTCAAGTTAATTTTGTTTGTTAACTATTAAACACGCTGCTTAGTTTCTTAATATTGTGTTTTTTATGTGATTCTAGCTGCATTGCCCGGCTTTGCACTTTTATTCAATATATTTATTCCATAAACTTTCTACCTCAAAAATAATATTTTTGGCAAATGACTCATGTTCAACAATCAGGCTTCAATTAGAGGGAAAAAAACTACAAAATTTCCCTTCAAAATAATCATTCTCAAAGAAAGAAAACGGCAAATCAAAACTTCCCAAAAAATTAAACGCAACCCGCTATAAATACAACTAAAATCCTAAAAACACCAGCTGATGTGTGCATCACATGACTTCATTTTACACAAATTTAATATTATTTCTCTATTATTGCAATTTTAATGTGATTCAATAGTTAACTCTCTAAATATCACCAATAATGGCCAAATTGAAACCAGATTTAAAAAAAAGAACCATTTAAGAAAAGAGAAAGAGCTATTAAATGTCATTTTCGGCCTTTAAAATTAAAATTCGAACGGTTCGGTACTTTTTTGGCATTCGAGTACCCCCCTACATTTCTTCTCAGATGCCAAAATACCTCCGTGCCAAATTTGGTCCAGATCCGACGTAAACTGTGAATTTGTATAAGGAACATATAAACATACACACACATATATTCTTTGTTTTATTTAAATAGATAATGAATTTCCTCTCGAATCTTCTTTCTTCTGATTTAGATATTTACTATTTATTTAGCATAGCTTCTTTGAGAGACATTAGTATTCTCAAAAATAAAAATTAAGGTCTTTTAAAAACATTTTTGATTGTGCTTTTCGATGTGTTTAGAATCAGTTGATAAAAAAAAATTAAAATTTGTTATTATTCAAATTTGTTCTTCGGTCTTAAAATTTATGTCTTCTGGGAATAATTAAACTTCTATATAATCGACAAAATACATAAAAAAACGATAATTTTGAAAGGTGAATAAACAGAAATATATTTTCTTCAAGCAGCTGTAAATCATGCTACCCAAGAGCGTCCGTCCACACCGTTTGTAGACCGTGACACATTGATATTCTTTTTGATAAATATTAAATTAATGTATCAATCTGTATATAAATTTTTATTCCAAAAAATCATGCACAATAATGACACATTTCTGATATTTTAAATGAACTGTAAAAAATAATTGTGTAACGCAAAGTAAGAAGTTTTAATTTAATGTGTAAAGTTAATTTATATTAAGCATTACATTAATCATAAATGAACTTTGATATCAATTTCATGTTGAGTTAAAAATTAAGAGACATAAGTCGTTAAAAGTCTGGAGCAAAATATTTATAATTAATTTTTCTACATTATAAATGGTTTCTTTAATTTTTAAAACAGGTTTAGATAATTTGTTTAATTGAATTTTATTAATTTATTATTTATTAAAGAGCAATTTGCTGTTATTTTATTTATTAAAGCCAATAAATCGTTACAGGGGCACATTATTTCACGGTAAATAAATTTTCATGACAAAAGTTTATTTGTTTGTAGATTAAACATATATGAAGTACTAGAAATTTATTATGTTGACATAATATTATTTTATTTTCAGAAATGTTTCAAAACCGGGCATAAATTTTTAACAATAAATTTTTAATCATATTTCAGTTTCAAATTGTTAGAATGGTTACTTTTTAAGCATCCGAAATGAGTATTTTTTTCCTACTTTTTGTTCTAGTTATGGACGACCTATTTTGTTTTGTATTTTTCACATACGCATAATGCAACCCTATTTATTGTTTTACCATTATTGTTGAATTATTGTTGTAATATTTTTTCTTCTCGTGCAATTCGTATACATGTCGGTTTAACGACTGGGAGGAATCACAGACATTATTCTGTTGACTTATGCGTTTCATTCGACAAGTCGGCATCTTTTACGAATCTGTTTGTACGCTTACAATTTGAGTAGCTGAGATTAAGAAAGGAGCTAAGTAATAAAAACAAAACATTAAGGAAAAATGAAAAAATGATTTAGAGTCATGAAAATAATTGATAAGATCATACTAAGATAAATAAATACCTTTGTGCTGAATAGTAAAGTCAGACAAAACAACGTAAGTAGAAGCACGAATTTGTAAATTACAGCATGTTATTGCTGTAATTTACAAATTTGTGCTTCTACTTACGTTGTTTTGTCTGACTTTAAGATCATACTAGTTCGGTATCGTTTTCACAGCCTGTAAATAGTTTGTTTTGAGAATAAATCTGTTTATTAGTATGGTTTATACGGAATTACGAGTAGTTATTATTATTTTTTTAATTCTTTTATTACATTGGTCTCCGAATAATACGAAAGAAGTCAAGAGAAACTTGTAAGATTTAAGGTAGTTTTACTAAACCCAAATATGGTATTTCGATTATAATACATTTTTATTTATTTAACGCATTTATGCTATAATTATGTATTTATTTTTATAATGAACAATGAACATTGTCTTTTTAATAATATGTTTCTAAAAAGCGCTTGTTTCAGCTGGTAAATCTATTATTATTACTTCCATTTAAACTTTTACATGTAAATACTTCTCTCAACAAAACCAAACACCAACAAAGATGTATGATTCAAGGAAATATATTTTTCAATTAAATACCTGCCATCGATTATATACGTTCTATAAATTTTTCTGATTGTAAATATCATTATTAACGTTTTAAATTGCACGTAATTTTGTATGTAAAAATATTTTACATGGCATGAAAAAATACATTCAAAAACCATTTTTACACCAAACTGGAACCTTTAATATAAACACATTTTTGTACTTTCCAATAATTCGAATTTAAATTATTCACTTCCTCTCGCAAGACATATCAGATTGAAAACCTTTCTAAAACAACTCAATAAAGGCTCGTCTGAATATATGTATATCAGAGTTTGTTTAATGTTACAATATCACTACTGGGTGTAATTGTGGTCCCTTTTAATGGATGAAATTTAATCAAAAGCTGATAATTTATGGAGTTGGAATGCTTTTAACACAGAAGTGCTTTGTGATCAGATATACAATTTACGTACTCCAAAACTGCACAAATAAGGTGACATTGGAAAAATTACTAAATGAATGTTTAGCCTTAAAATGGTTTCATAATGAAAAAACAATAAATAAGTTTTAAAAACAATGAACTCAACTAATTATTTTATATAACCGTACTTATTTTACCGAAAAGCATTGTGACATTTTAATTTTAAAACGTATTCAAAGTGCTAGTGAGTCATGATATAACCTATAAGAATTTGTTCAATAATACGGAATTTTTTCTGGGAGTATAATCTGGTTCCCTTTGACAAGAGAAATTTAATAAAAAGTTGATATACAAGGCTGGGATGCTTTTAACACAGAAATACAAGTCTACTATGTTATTCCCTCTATCTAGAGTTGTAGGTATAGTAAGTAAAAGAAAAAGTGTAGTACATTTATTCAATAAATTGTTGAAATAACTTATATTTATGCTTGTATCTTGGAAAACAAAAAAAGAAAAGAAATATGTGTGTGTGTGTAAATAGTCGCATTTAGTCAATTAGATTAGCAGAAAATCGACAGCGTCAATGTCGTATGACTATGCGTCACGTAAAAGATCCCTCGAGTACTCGTTTGGCATGGAGTATCTCTTGGAAAAATTAAATTCCTAGTGCTGTTTCGCATCAAATAGAACCCAGATGCCTCCATCTAGTGGGGAAACTGAAATTCTCGTGGCAATGGCATCCCACTGATAGTGGTGCCACGTGAAAGAGTGTTTGCTATGCCGGGGGATTGCACTAGGTTTGCAAAAGGCACTGCATCTACCGCAGCCCTATTAGAAAGAGAGAAAAAATATTCGCATTAGTTTCGCGATAAGTATAGCAAAATATATTTAAAAGGTTTCAAAGTATGGATGCATTGTTATGTTACCTACGAGTTTCTTTTGAAGTATAAAAGACGATGTTAAGGATAAAATTATATCAAAAATGAGTCTACGTTACGTCTGAAACTGGTTGGGACCGCGATAGGTGCTCGTTTTAACTAAGTGCTCATAAAAATCGAGTTTGTGAAAAAAAATCATAAAAATTCATTATAGTTGTTTTTTTTTAAAAATCTATGTGCAGTTTGAAAGAAGTTGATTAGTTTGCTTTGCACTGTCTGAATGTCTCTTTCTTGTGCCATTATTCTTGTGACATACACATATACACACTGTGTATATGTATATTCCTTAAGAACAATGACACACGAACACACATATATAATTATTACATTCTTCTTTACTCATTAACGTGCTGTTGTCACAAATATATTGCTTGTTTTAAACCGTGTTTTCTCTTTAAAAGCGAGTTGTGCTCCCTTAGACCTAACATTGTACCACCCAAGTACGTGAAATCCCTCTAATGCGGACACTGACGGGACAATTTTTTTTTGTCCGCCTTTGAGGGGTGTCCGTTAGGAAAGGTTTTACTATTTCTTATTTCCTCACTAAATCTGAGTTCTCGTTAAATCAGGGCTCGTTACTAGCGAGTTCGACTGTATATTTTTAATATAACTTGAACCCACAGCTACTCCCTCCGCAGTAACCCAACCATCCTCAGCTAAAACTGCAAAAAATAACTTACATTATACTTATGCGTTTATTTCTGTCCCCCAAAAAATTAATTGTTTTTGACTCGTTTTTCTAGAGAGAAAAAAAAAACACCTGGACCTTAATGGGCTTATTAAAGCTATTGTGTGTTTTCTTTTAATTGTTTATTGAATAGTGGATAGAGATGTCTTGTTCTTGTACAGAGTTAAAGATATTATTTTTATTCACATATTTCAATCTAAAACACACAACCGAAATAAAAGAGAGCTATCTCCTTCTCGTGCCGAGGTATTTAATTGCATGGGTGTACCATATTCTTTTATTTTTACATGCAAATGAAAGCTGTGCAGCTTAATTGTAAACTTATTGATATGCAACTATGAAACATTTAACTATTATTAGGTTTTGTGTAATATATTTCAAGTAATCCTAAAGGCTTCAAAAACTCTTTTTTTTCTTATCTTTTCTTAACATCTGAAGAATCCAGAAGCTTATCCGGTTGACAAACTCCAGGTCACAGTTATTGAACTTCATTTAATACTTATTGATTTTGCCAAAAGCAAAATTGCTTTCTAATGCTTTGATCTCATAACTCACCAAGCAGTTCGCTAGTTAAATTTTTTTTTCATCGATATGATATCATACATCTGAACTTCAAACATAGAAAAGATATATGTAATAGCTAAGATAACAACTTTTGGGGAAAATAAAGGGACGAATTATATTTATTAAATATCATTTTCAAAAACACTTTCAAATCTAAAATACTCGCTAATGTGATGAAGTTAATATTTAATAACGGTGTTAACTTACTTATTTTCTTCTAAATGTATTAGTTAAAGTATTTGTTGGTTCAACTTCTTCTCATAATTTCAAAAACAGAATTTATATTGCAGTATACTTCAAATTCCTGGAGTTGGCCTTTGTTAGGACACTGGCAAGTAAGGTAGGTTTTTTTTTTTTTTTTTTTTTTTTTTTTTTTTGCGGGTTTTCCTAACATATGTTTCCTGCTTACGAAAACTTTATGCGTAAAATATTAGAGGAGGGTGGCTCAAAGCGGGTAGGCCTTCGTATGCCCCCACCCCCCGAGGTGTGTAAGCGGCAACGCATACATATGTCGTGTTTACATGAACATCCCCGAGTTTTAATCAGTCCCAGCGAAGCAGCAGTGATGCGGCATGGCGCAACCAGGCATAAAATTGAAAAAATTATACTTCTCTTTAAAAAAAGTTTTGTAACTGGCGATTAGTCAAAGACCTGCTTATTTTTTTGATTGTCAGTAATATTATGTTGACATCATTCACTTGCAAACTACGATAGTCATTTCGTTTATTTATTTTTACTTCCTTTTACAAAAAAGGAAGTATTGTATTCGCGAAAAAATTATCACTCAAAATTCGGCTTTCATTTCCATTTTGCTCACACCCGAATTAATGTTGAGTTTTTTTTTTTTTTTTAACCTGACCACAAGCGGATAAGTGTCTAAGAACGTATAAACACCCGAAATATCCATTTTGACATTCCCCGAGTTAATTACAACGACTTTTCTCGTGACGTCCGTATGTACGTATGCATGTATGTGCGTATCTGCGGATGTGCGTATATGCGTATGTGCGTGTGTATGTCGCATAACTCAAGAACAGTATGTCCTAAAAAGTTCAAATTCACTACATTGCCTCCTAGTGGGGTCTAGTTGTGCACTTCCCCTTTTGGTTGCATTTGGGTGTTTCTAAAGGGGTCTTTTGCCCCTTTTTTGGGGGGAAATCATTGTTAATTTTGATGGATACTCAAGTGGTGTTATAATTTGGCGGACACTTGGCGATATATCGCCAGTCTTTTGGTCGCCATGTTTTGTCACCAACTTGGCGACAAATTTGGCGATTTTTTTATTTATTTATTTTTTTAAATCTGGTTTTAATTTAGCCACTGGTGGTGATATTTAGAGAGTAAGCTATTGAATCACATTAAAATTGCTAATAATGGGAAAATGACATTAAATTGGAGTAAAAGGAAGTCATGTGATGCACACATTAGCTTGTTTAAATTTAAGGTTGTACTTATTGAAATATAAAACGTGCCTTTGGGCAAAGTGGGTTGGGCAAAACGGGTATGGGATTTAATCATAGAATTATTTGTAATGTCTTGACTCATATGCTGACTTAAATTTTCTATTTCAGGATAAGTATCACTTTAAAATGCTATTTTAGGATGGCAATTAATTAGTCTATTAATTTAATAAGTTAGTTCTTTATGTTTTATAAACAAATGTGTTGACTTTAAATTGGATAAGTACAACTGTTTTATATATATATATTTTTTATTATTGCAGGTAGCTAGTCAACTATTTTAATCATTTTTAACTTCGTATTTGATTGGCAAATGTACCAAATCACAATTAGGTTTGCTTACCCGCTTTGGGCTCCCTGGTAGCGCAAAGAGGGTTTTTCAAATGTTTGCAAAATTTGATAATAAATAAATATTGGGTTTGAGAAATAATACAAAAAACACTTTTTATTTTGAAGTTCAGGAACCCTGCTAGGAAATAAAACTGAAATTGTTGCGATTCAAGTTAAAAAACTACAATTTTCGAGCGTTCTTTGAAAACCTACCCGCTTGGACCCCTTCCCCTATACAGAGAGGTACAAAAGTGGACGTAACCCTCTTTTATTTTCCTTACGTCAGTTATGGTTGAATGTTTGTTATACATACTTACCTTAAAGTCTGAAGAATCATAAACCCATCGGTAGAACACCATCCAAATTGTAATACAGCTGAATTTTGCGTTATATTCTCGCAGATAATCTAAGGAGTTTCAGGGATTCGGAGATGTTTCGCCGCAAAACAGAGTGTAGAACTCAAATGTGTTACGAGATGGATACTTTTCTACCAATATTTATCATTCGTAAGATTTCAAGGTAATTTTATGACAAACATTAAACCATAACTAACATGTTGAGAAAAGATGGGTGCATTCCCTCTTTCGGGCGTTTCTCTAGATTAGAAGATCTCAAAGTAGTCCACACGGATCCCCAGAGGCTCATTTCGGCTCCAAAGGGGTACATAACAACGAAACAAAAATGGGAAGGGGGGGTTCATGAGATGAAAATAAGGGTCCACGAGCCTGGACTCCATTTAAACAAATTATTACGAATATTTTCATTTTATTAAGTACTAAAAAGAAATAAACGAAATTTTTATCTAAGTGCTTATACATTTTTTTTATGTAATAAGAATAGAAAATTTTACCTGACGAGAAGTTAACTCCGCCAAAATAAGTTTTAAAATGGTGAAGAAAGTTTTTTTTCTCTCCTTTTGAGAGGAAAAATTGTTATGTCAACGATCCTTTTTAATATCAGTATTGTTGTTTTTTCAGACAAAAGATTTTGTTATTTACCTGTAGAAATTAGACATTGAAAATTTTGAGTTGTTCATTTTGAATGTTTGTTTTTAAACCTCTTCTTCATCAATAGTTTTTTTTTTTTTTTTTTGTTTAACAAAGTGTGTTTTAACAAAATGTGCCTTTATCTATATTTGGCTTAAGTTTCTTCGTAGACAATGTTCAAATTTGTTGAACTGTTGATGTTGAATGTTCATTTTTTTAGGCATGTTTTACGTCCAGGGCTTTTTCCACTAAATTTTGTCGCAAGCAAAGTCACTTTTAAGTTCGGAATCTGTATTTAATTATAGTTCCACGTAGGAGTTAACGTTAATTTTCTTTAAATTTCCTCATTTTAAACGACGATTTTTGAACATGTTTTCTGTCAAGAGTTTTTTCAGTTTCTTTGAAACAAACCTGCTTCAAAGTTTGTCACGCATATTTGTTATAAAATTTCTCTATAGACGCTAATGTCGAGAATTTTTAAAGTGTTCGAAATTGAACAAAATATTGTTCAAATGAAAAATGTAATGGGGAAATATGGTGTATTCGCAGAGATCTTTCGAACAAAAAGTACTTTGAATCAGACTATTCTTTCAAAAGTAATTAAAGCACAGGGGGGTGGGGGTTAGACAGATAAATTGTTCCCATATTATAACCCTTTTTTTCCGAGTTTTCATATCTACATACTTATTTAATTACTTTATTTGTTTTTGACTTTTTTTGTTTTTTATGAAAATTTTAGAAGCATTAAAGCAATTAATTTTAGCTGTTTTGTTTCATGATTTTATTTCTTTCTCCAACTTTTACAAGAAGTAGGCGAAAAAGTAATTATATTTTAAATAGTTTTTTTTCTTTTTTTGAAAATTAATTTTCTTTTAATATGCAAGAGTTTATAAACACCTTGTGTTTAAAAAGCTGCTAAAATGAAAAAAGAATGACAAAAAAATAAAATAAAAATATGAAAAATTCTGTGAGATGATTTTCAAAAATATCTCTAAAAACTCGTGACTGCGGAAAACTCGTAATTACATAGCTTCAGGCAGTAGATGCGCTCTTTGGAAAAAAAAGGGGGGGGGGGAGGATTTTCAGTCAGTGTGGATCACCTTTCCACGAACATAATGCTTTTTAAAAAATAAGGGAAATATTTACAAACGCTAACAAGACGAATCGTTCGAGGCAACTTGTTATCAAACGGGAAAGCTCCTTTCGCTTTCTTGATTGGATTTTGAAATCAAGAAATTACTAAAATACTTAAAACCCATTTGTTTCCTGATAATATTTTTTTGTGAATGTACCAGGCGGATTTTAGAATGTCTCGATAATATTTTCTTTTAGTAAAAACGTGAACCAATTCTGCTCAAACTCTTATTATAACGGAATGAGTTTTCTAAAATAATGTGTCGAAACGTAAGAAGTTATTGAGTTTGTGATCGTCCGGTATCCGTAGAATAATTAGGAATATTGAGAAACAAAAGTGTAGTAAGAACTAAAAAGTTATTTATGACTTTCCTAAATCAGAAAAATCGAAAAAATTCATATTATTCATTAACGTAAATGAGCTTTGCTTTTCTGCTACTAAAACTTTTTAAAAAGTTAAAAATTTTAAAAGTTTGACATTTTTGCACAATGTTGTCTCTCAAAAGCTCTGTACGAAAACTAACAGACGAGGTTTCTGAATGACCATGCATACATACTACGGCAAACTCATAAATGATTAATAAATTCGCCTGGAGGAAATTCGGAATCAGCCTATATTTGTTTCTACAAAATCCCAAACTACAAGTTCTCCCCTACAAATTCTCAAAATACAAAATGGTTGTCCTACAAAATTAGCTTATCATACTTTTGTAGACCTTTTGTTAATCCTTTGTAGAACATTTACAAAAAACATGTAATTATATGTTCTTAGTTTTTCTTTAAAACTTCTTTATACAAACTCTATCGAAATTAATTGAGTGGCGTGATTAAATAAATTACTATTTACAACACTTGATATTTATTTAAACAAATACATGGATACGACTACCGTTTTACAAATTACAGCACATACCCAAAAGAGTGCGAATTTAAATCCACAACGTGCAAAACAAAATTGCCTAAAGTGTTTTAAGTTTTCAGAAATCGTCGTTTTCAAAGTCGCATTTTCAAAAATAAGTACTACTTGCCATTTTTAGCAAAATGGAGGCTTTAACACAGTATCTCTGAAGGAAACATAAACAAATCTGAGAAAGACACAGAATTCCTTAAAAAGAAAAAGGGAAAAAAAACGATCATTCTTTCCTGCCTCAATTGACGCAAAAAGCCTCCCTAAAGGAAATCTTCAAAAAGAATATATTCCTTCAATAGAAGGTAAATAAAGACCACAATATCCCTCACGACGCTCAAAAGTTTTTCACATTTAGGAAAATGTTGGTGAAATCCATTGCATAATCTATTTCCGTAGGCAAAATATTTGTTCTAAATCTAAGTTATGAAAAAGATAAAAACCATTAAAGAGAAGCATTATCCTCGAGGCACGTCGCACAAATCTCAATTGTGTTGCTATCTTCCTTTGATATGTTGCCACTATAAATTCCTTCCCGGCAAAGAAACCATTCTGCATCCTCTAACGTTTTAATATTATTCAGAGTAACATTCCTTTAGTTTGAAAATTATTCAGAACATTTTTTTTTAAGTTACTTCTTTTGACTCAATAAAATAAAAATGTCGATGTGCACAGGCAATAACGCAACTAAAATGTTTTTTTTTAAAGATTTTAATCAATAATAGTCAAGGTAAATTAAATTTTCTTTAAATTTGGAATGGCCTATCTGTATTACAGCAAGGATAAGCAGACAGACAATCAGGTGTAAGCATAGTATTTATAATGCTCCTCTCAAGCACATTTTACTTGTATATTTCTTATTTTTGCATGTTGTTCTTAGTTTTGCTTCACTTTTTGAATAAATTTTGCAATAGTGCTAAATGGTTACATTATAATTTTATTATTTACAGAAATTACTTGTTTGAATAGGTCTGAGAAAAACAAAACACATTTAACTGGAAAAATAGTTGTTTTCAATTCTTTTTTAAGTCGGCTATTTTTTTTCTCCAAGCTTATTGCTGTTGTTTTCCTGTCCATGGACAAAAAATTTTACCAAAAGTTTTGATCACAGCTTCAGCCAGTATCGATGCGTCCAGGGGCGGCATTTCAACATTTCATTTGGGGGGTCGAGTTTTTTTAAACATGAATTTTCTCAGTGTAGAATAAAATACGAGTACATTTTTTTTAAAGTAAGGTCATTAAAGAAATTCAAATTTTAATATCCTCATTTTTAATTTATTTTATAGTCAGTTATAACAGAAAAGATCTTGATACTACCGTTTCTAAAGTAAATTTTTAATGCACGATTTTTGGAATCCAGAAGAAGAGGAAATCTTGATACTATATTCCGTCAATATCCAGCGGCATGCTCTTGGCAGTATAGCTGAAGATGAAAGTCTCGCTTATCCCATCATGCACCAAAAAAACAAAAAAATTCTCTAACCTTCTGAGACACGAAAATGGTCTTTCAGTTAGCTGAGTTGATTGGAATCGGTGAAAAAATAATTTAAGCTACAAAGTTATGTTAAAAAACGCATCTTTAAAATTTTTCTCTTTAAAAAAAACCATGCAAGTTTAAAATTTGTGCTCTAGTTTTCATTTTTCATCATTGAAGTACACTGGCTCTTCGCAAAACAATTCTTTTTACTTCGTTCAACAACTTTTACTTGTAACTGAAATATTTTATTTATCTTGTTCAATAACCTGCACATATAATATTGAACTTAGATTTATCACTAAATCTTGTGTTAATTTCATTAGAAACTGAATGAATCTATTATTTGATACAAAATATTGAGTCAATCATTTGACTTTGCATCATCATGTGTATTTTTGTCACCTTTTTTTTTATTTAATTTTTAATATGTCCAATAAATCCAAATTAACAAGAAGCTCTTAATAGGAGTTCGATCAAGAGTTCTAGATTTAACTTTTGAAGACCATATTGTGCCTCATCCAGCAAAAGTATCTGTTGATGCACGAATTTTTTTCAAAAATAGCGTCTTTTGTAAGAAGTTTCCATGAAAGTATACAATGTATTGAACTGCTCAAATATGCCTCTTAACAGGAGGAATCAATGTTCACTCACTAACTGAAGGTATATTTAAAATATGAGCGCAACAATGAACTCAAAATACCAAGAAACTTCTCGTAAAAATCGGGCCAGTCACACTGCACTGCCCTTTCACATTGGAAGCAGAAGCATCATCTTAACACTGCACTTACAAGTATGAGGCATTTAAACCATACGAGGAAATTTCTTCTTTAGTTGAAACAAACTTATTCTCCTTCTATTTTTTTATTATGAAAGTTCTGAAAATGATTCATGAATTTCAAAGTTTTTATCCAAATAGCGAAAAACACTTGCTCGTGGCTGGACAGGTCTCGAATTTCATCAACTTTTACTAAAGATCATCTGCAGATTTTTTTTTTTTTTCAACTTCCTATTGCATATGATCATGCAATAGGAAGTTGAAAAAAAAAAAAATTCTGCATATGATCGCCCCCGTGTGGTGACCGGGGGGGTAAGAATAGTCCCAACGTAGCCTATGCGTGTCGTAAAAGGCGACTAAAATAGGTGCTCAGTGCCTGGGAGGATAGCCGGGCACCCTGCCCCTGGGGATTGTACAGGGGACTGGTCCTCCAGGTTGGGGGTTGGGCGTGGGGCTGACAACTCCACCTCGTAAAAAAACTCGTGTTTCGAAATCCAGTGGAGAAAATAACCGGACTGTTTTACGAAAACGACCTGGAAAACGGACAATGGACTTGAGAATTGGAAGCTGGAATGTTTTGTCTTTATACAAAAGTAAAGCACTTTTAAAGTTACTGCAGCAACTATATCAGTACAATGTTGATATATGTGCTTTACAGGAAATGAGGTGGACAGGTAATGGAACTTTCAACAGTAAAAACTACTTAGTTTTCTATAGTTGCAATGATAGGAAACATGTTGAAGGAACTGGATTTGTTGTAAATAAAAGAATTTCACACCTCGTAATGGATTTTCAAGCAATTTCACCAAGACTATGTAAGTTGAGAATTAGGGGAAAGTTTTTTAACTACAGCCTTTTGTGTTGCCATGCCCCTACAGAAGATAAATCTGATGAAGAAAAGGAAACATTTTATGAAAATCTGTCTAGGACCTACAGTGGATGTCCAAGACATGATGTGAAAATAGTTATTGGGGACATGAATGCTAAACTTGGAAAGGAATTACAATACAGCTCTGTTCTTGGTAGATATAGCCTTCATGATTTGACAAACGCCAATGGATGTAGACTGGTTGATTTTGCGGTGGAGCATGGGATGATTGTTGGAAGTACCTTATTTTGTCATAAACTAATCCATAAAGAAACATGGAAAGCACCAGGTGGTACATGTTCAAATCAAATAGACCATGTTTTGATTGATGCTAGACATAGCTCAGACCTAATTGACGTTAGAACATACAGAGGTGCAAATATAGACTCTGATCACTATTTAATTATTTCCAGGATTAGAGCAAGGCTTTTCAATGCCAAGAAAGAACGGATTGAGCCCCTAAAAACGTTTGATTGTTAGAAACTTAAGAACACTGAAGTAAAAAAGGAATATGCTGAATGTTTAGAAAAGCATCTAACGGAAATCAGTGATAGCGACTCCATAGATGAATACTGGAGAAAAATAAAAGAAAGTGTTTGTCATACAGCTAAAGCTGTAGTTGGAAACATTGAACGCAAGAAGGATAAAGACTGGTATGACGATGAATGTGCTGAACTCACAAATAAGAAGAATCAAGCATATAAAATAATGTTGCAGAGAAATACCAGACATAACTCAGATGAATATAAAAGAGCTAGAAAAGAGGAAAAAAGGCTTCACAAGTTGAAGAAAAGAACTTTTGAAGAGGAGAACCTCAAAGACATTGATAATCTCAAAACCATCAATGAATGCAGAGCATTCTATAGAAAGGTTAATCGTAGTCGTTCTGACTTTAAACCAAGTTCTGCTCTGTGTCGAGACAAGCAGGGTGAAATCCTGGCTAACAAACAGGATATACTTTGTAGATGGATGGAACATTTTGGTGACCTTTTAAACTCGGAGGAACCAGTGGAAGACCATCGGCGCGACTCTATAGATTTAAATGATAACGAAGTCATCCCCCTCCCAGATAGAGATGAAATTCAATTTGCTTTAAATAAACTAAAAAATAATAAATCGCCAGGACATGATCTTATTTCTGCAGAGTTGCTAAAAAATGGATGTCCTCAGCTATATGAGCACCTGCATAAACTAATAATTGATATTTGGAGCTCTGAATATATACCATCAGACTGGAACATTAGTATTTTGTGCCCTATTCACAAGAAAGGAGACCCAATGGTCTGCTCCAACTATCGAGGCATCAGCCTGCTAACCACATGCTATAAAATCCTATCCAATATTCTGTTTGTGAGACTAAAACCATTTGTGGATTCAGAAATTGGTAGTTATCAATGTGGGTTTAGAAGTGGAAAATCTACAGTAGACCACATTTTCTGTCTACGTCAAATTATTGAAAAATCAATTGAGTTTAATATTGACACTCATCACTTGTTTATAGACTTTAAGTCTGCATTTGACAGTGTGGATAGAAAACATTTAATGGATGCAATGTATGAATTCAAGATCCCAAGCAAATTAATTAGACTTGTAATGTGCACTATGAACAACACTAAATGCAAGGTAAAATTCAAGGGTGTCCTCTCTGCGGATTTAAATGTTAATAATGTTGTTCGACAAGGGTGACTCATTGTCTTGCCTTCTTTTTAATATTGCTTTGGAAAAAGCTATTCGTGACTCAAATGTCAACACTAGGGGCACCATCTTTTACAAATCAGTTCAGATCTTAGCCTATGCTGATGATACTGATATAGTTGCTAGGACTGTACCAGCCTTGAAAGAGGCTTTTTCATCTTTGGAGATAGCTACTGGTCAAATGGGACTAAAAATAAACGACTCCAAGACCAAGTATATGCCTGTACAAAAAATTCCGCCAAATGACAGGAACACATGTTTAGAAATTGGTACTCATTCATTTGAAATCGTTAGCAGTTTTACGTACCTTGGGTCCTGTGTTAACAACAAAAATGACACAATCTCTGAAATACAGAACCGAATAACGTTGGCAAACAAGGCCTTTTTTGGACTACGCCCCATCTTCAGATCGTCTTTGATTTCAAGAAAAACAAAGATCTTGGTTTATAAGACTCTTATTAGGCCAGTTCTAAGTTATGCTTCTGAAACATGGCCTTTAACTAAAACCGGAGAGCACAAGATATTAATTTTTGAGAGAAAGGTTTTAAGAAGCATTTTTGGAGGCATCAATGAGAACGGTGTCTGGAGACGACAATTCAATTTTGAAATTTACAGATTGTTTAGAGAACCTGACATAATAAAAAGCATAAAAATTAGGAGAATGAACTGGGTGGCCCATGTCTCTCGAATGAACGAAGAAAACCCAGTAAAAAAAGTTTTTGCTGCAAAACCTGTGACAATTCGAGGAAGGGGACGACCAAAAATGAGATGGTTGGATTCTGTTGAATCTGACTTCGATATTCTCAAAGTTAAAAATTGGAAAACCCAGGCAAAAAGTAGGACGTCTTGGAAGATTCTCCAAAGGAAGGCCTTGGCCCACCCTGGGCTGTCGAGCCAACTATGATGATGATGATGATTGCATATGATCACTGATTTGCGCGTTAGGTAAATTGAATTTCCTGATTTCTTAATATTCTGCTCAAAATATTTGGGGGTGCAACCGCCCCCTCTTGCTCCCCCTATTTGCCGCCCCTGGTCCGGATTGCTGAAGACTTCCTGTAGAAACTCGCTGAGCGGAGTCAGTCTATTTCTCAGAAGGTTAGCGGTGATCGCTGGGCACTCCAAAACGTGGTTGAGCGTTAGCTCAATATTAGTGCAGTATTTGTATTGAACATAAGATCTTGATTTATCAGGGTGGATCTTCATACCCTTATAATGATTTGTTCGAAACCTTGATGAAAAAAAAGGTCACATTCAAAGGAAAAGGTGCCATTGGGTTCCAAGTTTATTAAAATATATTAATACAAAATCTGTTATAAAAGTACTATTTAACTTTTGGACAAAGGAAAAAAATCAAAAACTGGCAAACCTGGAGATATTCTCGTAGTAGTCTCCTTGGTACTCCACACACTTCTTTCAGTGGTGCTGTCATTGTTGGAAGAATTCTAAGAAGGTCATTTTTGGCTATTGTGGCAGCCATTATTTCTTCTTTTGTCTAAAATCTCGATCCTTTCAACCACTTCTTAAATTTTCGCGGCGATCAGAAGCCCCAGGTGCCATATCAAGAGATTAAGAAGCCTGTTAACCACACAAATCTGATTTAACATCAAAAATGTCTGAATCAAGTGCGAGAAATGTCTGGAAAATCGGTACCAAAAGAGTCTGCAATTTATGCAATCGGTCTGTGACTTCTGAGCCTTCTATTTTCCACTTGGCTTTCACCTAGTTTCAGGCAAAATGTGACGCAATATGCGCTGCTCCAGTCTTCCGTCATTTTTCTAGAAATTAAAATTAAGTCTACGAGAGCACTTTATAGAATCCCCGGCAAAAGCTGTATGACAGCGAATAACAGAATAAACAGACGGCAAAGAAAAAAAATAGCGCTTTCGCACAAGTTTCAAGGTCAGATGCAAGCGCACTGAATTTAAATCAATTAACCCTCCTCCTTTGAAAAAAAAATACAGACCTCGTAGGTGTATAAGTCAGTACAATGAGCTTGAAATTAAGTTGTTGTAAAAAAAAAAAAAAAAGGAAAGAGAGACAAAATGTTAGAAAGTATACATTTCATGTAAACATAGTTACAACCTAGTTCCTATTCCGTTCCTTCAAGTTGCAAAAATAGGCCAGTGCCAATAATGTTTGTGACCAAAAAAATTTAGAACGGGAAAAAACCAGTTCGAAAGGTAAGAAAATCTAATAACATTAATAGGAAAAATAAATTACGGGCGAGCTGAGTTCGGGAAGGGGGGTGTAGTGGGGATTTAAGGGGGGGACGGTATATCACGATTTCCGGAAAACCTAAGAGTCCTATCGAAAAAAACTAAATTACACAGCTGTTGGTAATGAAAAGATCTATAACTTTTGTATTTGCACTTTTTTTCTATAACCTCAAAATATATGCGAAAAATTCAAAAAACCGACTTTTTGGTTTTATATTTTTATCTTCCACAAAAAAAATTTTTTTTTCACTAAATTTAATGAAAAGTTACCTTATTATGTCCCAAATACACTGTAATTTTTTGGATTTAAAATATTTATTTTTTCTCCTTATTTTGATTCAGTAGTAAAAAAACATCAGAATTTTCAATAAAAAATCTCACGTCAAAATATCTGATTTTTTTAAAAAATCGGAGCAAGTTTTTTTTCGTTGGAATCTCTACTTTTCGATGGTATAAAAAACAATATACAATACTATGGAAACTTTTCGCAAAAAAATGAAGAAAATAAAAAAAAACTCGAATTTGAAAAAAGAATCATCACTATGTAAAATTTTAAGCTATTTATTAAATTAACAGCAAACACAATAATTAACAGCAAACACAATTGGAAAACTGATTATTTTTCATAATATTCAAGGTAACACAGTTCAAAATTGCTGAAGTAGCTCATTTATCCAATCCTACAGTGTAGCTTGCTATTCGTAACTCCAAAAAACTACAAGGGGCACTGCAGTCACCGTCTAATGGTGGATGAGAAGGGTAAAACAAACGCATGCTGTAGCTTGATTTTTAATTATTGTAGTATATTTTTATTTTCAGTTTGTGTCAATGTAACATGGAAAATTTCATTTTTCGAGTAATTAAAGTGTACATTTTAATAAAGAGCTTAAAATTTTACATAGTTATGATTTTTTTTTTCAAATTCGAGTTTTTTGATTTTCTTCATTTTTTGCGAAAAGCTTCCATAGTATTGTATATTGTTTTTTATACCATCAAAAATTAGAGATTCCAAACGAAAAAAACTTGTTTCGATTTTTTAAGAAAATCAGATATTTTGACGTGAGATTTTTTGATTGAAAATTCTGATGCTTTTTTAATACTGAATCAAAAAAAGAAGAAAAAATAAATATTTTAAATCCAAAAAATTACAATGTATTTGGGACATAATAAGGTAACTTTTCATAAAATTTAGTGATTTTTTTTTTTTTTTTGTGGGATTTAAAAAATAAAAAACCAAAACGTCGGTTTTTTTGAATTTTTCGCATATATTTTGAGGATATAGAAAAAAAAATTCAAATACAAAAGCTGTAGATCTTTTTATTACGAACAACTTTGAATTTTAGTTTTTTTCGATAGGACTCTTAGTTTTTCCGGAAATCGTGATAAACCTTTTTCCCCTCCCCTTAACCCCCCCCTACACCCCCCTTTCTGAACTCAGCTCGCCCGTAATTTATTTTTCCTATTAATGTTATTAGATTTTCTCACCTTTCTAACTGGTTTTATCTTGTTCTAAATTTTTTCGAATTTTTACCATTTTCAAAGTTATTGGCACTGACCTAAAAGGAACATAATTAGTTAAAGATGATTCCCTCATTTCTCCTGTAGACTGGCCGTATCCCGCAATCAAGTAAAATGATACTTACCTTAGAGCAAGCACATTTTGGAGGCAAGGAGGACGGGAAATTTAACACATTAAAGCACAAATTGTCACATGCTTGGAAAACTAATCTCTAATTTGTATTTCCTTTGTGGTTTAATGATCTTCAGCAGAGGTATTTAAACTTACAATAAAAAGGATTCTTTTAACAATAAATTACTGGTTATAACATGTAAATTCAAGATTATTTTGTTTAGGAGAAAATATGTTCGAAGTGTTTTTTGCACGATTTTTCATCAATAAAAAATATTGATAATATTTTTGCCTATTATGCAGTACCGTTTGCAACTGTTGCATTACTAAGTTGAAATTACAATGAAGAAATAGTAAAAAGGTTAACTGCTTTCTATCGTTCTAAAAACTCTAAATACCATTTTTCAGTTTTTAAGCAACCTCCTTATTCCTAAACATGTGTATATTACATCCAGGGTGAATTTGAAAAAAAAAAGGTGCAAAACTTCAAGGGATAACAGACTACACCTAGATGATTCGAAAACACATAGTGTTTCAGCCCATTAGGTATTGAATGTATAAACTGATAATGTTCTAATACATTCATAGCGTTTATGTTAATAATCGTTAGAGGTGTATTTCTTAACAAATGTTGAAAAACAAAAGCATCGTTAATGTATTAAAACAATCTGGTTTCTCAATCTCTCTCTCTTTTTTTTTCTAGTGCTGTAGTTTTAAAAAAATATGTATTTAAGAACTCATATTGGGCTTTGAGAGGACTCACCAGAAGATAAGGTAGTTTGAAACCAATTTATATTTCATTCTTCTGTTTTAAACTAAAAAAAAAAAAAAAAAACAAATATTTCGAGTGATGTTATTCCCTAGTATCTCCTCCCTCTAACTACAGTACGCTTGCTACCTCAAACGAGCTGATGTGTGCATCACATGACTTCCTTTTACGCCAATTTAATTACTCCACTAGGAATCTACGTACCAAATTTCAACTATTTACGACACATAGGACATATTGTTTTTGAGTTGTGCGAGATACATACATACATACGCACATACATACGTACATTAGCGACCTCGCGAGAAAAGTCGTTGTAATTAACTAGGGAATAGTCAAAATGGATATTTCAGGTGTCTGTACGTTCTTAGCATATATCAACGTGTGGTCAGGTCGAAAAAAAAGAACTCGACATTCATTCGGGGGTGAGCAAGATGGAAATTAAGGCCGATTTTTGAGTGAACATTTTTTTCGTGAATTCAATACTTCCTTTTTCGTAAAATGCAATTTTTTTTTTTTTAAAGTTTTACTTCAAGAACTTTGATTTTATCATTTAAAACATAAATATGTATTTCATTTCCCGCTTTACCTTAAGAGCAGGGTTGTTAACCTCGGAGAAAAAAAATTGCGGAGCATCTGTGGTGAATTTGAGGAGCATTTCGAAATTTTGCTGAGCAGCTCGGTATTTTGCATGAAATTCAATAAAAAAAACTAGAACCATTTATCTAAAATTGCATCTGAGCTTTAAAAATCATTCTAGCACTTGCATAAAAATTAAAAACAGCTTTAAACTTTATGTCATGCTTGAAAACAATCGGCTGGGAAATGTGGAGCAAAAAACTTTTTGCGAAGCTGCGGAGATTCTCTATTTTTGTGGAGCAACTCCACAAAATGCGTAGCAGTTGGCAACCCTGCATAAGAATCAACTTTTGTACTAGAACACCATCTATCGCTTTAAGATTTCTGCCTACTCCTTTAAGTTTGGTCAGTTTTTTTTTTTTTTTTTCCAGATTCACTTTGAATATTTAATTTAGGGATACAAGAATGTTTATTTGTTTATTTTTACGTACACTAAATTTTTATAAGGAAAATCAAAGGAAAACATATTTCTGTCCATAGCACAAAACCTTTTGTGGAAAGACATACAAAAACAGATACTTTTGTAGGATTTTTTTTATTTATCACCTCTCCTCTTTTTCATCGAAAAAGAAGTTCCTTGTAACACCGAAACACGATTTTGAAGATCTTTTAAAATTCCTTCAATTGAACTTTGTAATATTTTTTCTTACAATCACAAGATTCATGAAGTAGAATAAAGTAAAGGTTTTAACAATCAAGACAACATATATTATGAGCGTTGTAATATTCATGAATGAAAATTCCATTTTATACATAACTAGCTGTTTACGCGTTAATTTGCGAATTTGATCTTGATGAACACTGATTTTGATTTTTTTTTTCTTTTTCCAAATTTTATATTGTTGTCTAACTGTCATGAAAATTTAATATATTAAGTAGTTCTAATGCTATTATGCGGCATAAAAAGATCCCTACAGTGTTCGTATCCCCTACACTGTTAAAACTACAGGTTGCGATTGGCACCTTTCAAGGGTGAAAAGCTTGTTCACCAGCGACACCCTATACGGTGCCGAAATATCACCCTTAAAATGGGTGAAAAACTGGCACCCTTAACCCCATTTTGCACCGTAGGTGAAAAGATGGCATACTAGGAGTGTGAAATGGCACCCTCACTTTTCCCTATTGCAGGTTTTAATATTCAGTTCTTGCGGAAAGGGCAATACCCCTCCCCCAATGGAAAATAGGTAGCCCCTCATGTGGTACGGGGAGGGGGAGGGGTTTTTTTTGGGGGGGGGGGAGGGGGGTTCAGGGGGCTGTTCCCCAATACAGGATCGTAAAAAATCGATAGTTTTTATAAAACATCCCTTTTTTTGACTGAAGCAGTCTGCGCTATGACCCACTCCGCCCCCCCCCCCCCCATTTGGTACACCCCGCTGTTTTTAATCTTATTGGAATAGACTTTTTACTATCCAGATGGCCGATGGCTGTTAACTATTGCAGTTACTTGCGGAAGGAGATGTTCCTCCTACATAGTAATTCTCATCCCCCGTCATGGGGGTGGGGGGGGCGATTCCCCCCCCCAAAAAAACGAAACAATAAAAAAAACTAAAATTTTTCAAAAACCAACCTTAAATATTAAGTCTGCGCCACCCGCTCAACTACCCCTCCCCCCCCCCCCCCATCGCAAGCCACACTGCTTTTGTCCTTATTCGAATAAAATGCTTAAATTTTTTATCCAGATGGTCGATGCCAGTTCCCTATCGCAGAGTTACAGGGCGTAAGGGGATGCCCCCTAAATAGAAATTTACCCTACTCAGGTCATGGGGGTGGGGGGTGGGGGCTCCCCCTCCCCCCCCCCAAAAAATATGAAAATTAAAAATTTTTAAAAACCAACCGTAAAAATCTGAAGTCTGCGCCACCCGTTCAACTATCCCCTCCCCCCCCCGTAGGCCACACTGCTTTTGGTCTTAATGGAACAAAAATAGCTTGAACGTTCTTTTATCCAGAGGGCCGATGGCTGTTCCCTATTGCAGAGTCACTTGTAAAAGAAGATGTTCCCCTAAAATAGGATTTCACCCTCTTAGGTATTAGGGGGGGGTCTGGGGCATCCCCCCCCCTCCTTCGGAAAAAAAAACATAACTATCAAAAAACTTAAGTTTTTAAAGGAAAACTTTAAAATTTTGAAGCTTGCGCCATGACCCGCTCCACCCCCCCCCCCCGTCGTAGGACTTACTGCTTTTGATCTTATTGCAATAAATTGCTTGAATTTCTTTTATTCAAAAGGCCGATGCTTGTTCTATATTGCGTTTACTTTCGGGAAGGGGGTGCTTCTCTGAAAGTAAAAGTTAACCCGATTAGATAAAACGGGGGGGGGGGTCAAACCCCCCCCCCAAAAAAAAGGAAAATCACCATAAAAACTGAATTTTTTAAGAAATAAACCTTAAAAATTTGAAGTCTGCGCCATGATCCGCTCCATCACTCCCCCCCCCCCCCGTAGGCCCTACTACCTTTTGGTCTTATTCAAATAATAAGCTTGATTTTTTTTTAATCCAGAAGGTCGATGGCTTTTCCCTATATCAGTCACTTGTAGAAGATGTTCCCCCTAAAATAGGATTTCACCCCCTCAGGTATTAGGGGGTCTAGGGCATACCCCCCCCCGTCCTTAAAAAAAAATTAAAACCATCAAAAAACTAAAATTTTTAAAGGAAAAACTTTAAAATTTTGAAGCTTGTGCCATGACCCACTGCAACCCCCCCCCCCCCGTAGGACCCACTGCTTTTGATCTTATTGCAATAAATTGCTTGAATTTCTTTTATCCAAAAGGCTGATGCCTGTTCCATATTGCATTTACTTTCGGGAAGGGGGTGCTTTCCTGAAAGTAAAAGTTAACCCCTTAAGTAAAACGAGGGGGGTCAATTCCCCCCCCCCCCCCGAAAAAAGAAAGAAAATCACCACAAAAACTGAAATCTTTAAAAAATAAACCTTAAAAATTTGAAGTCTGCGCCATGACCCGCTCCATCCCCCCCCCCCCACCACCACCAATAGGCCCTACTACTTTTGGTCTTATTCGAATAAATAGCTTGATTTTTTTTAAATCCAGAAGGTCGATGGTTTTTCCCTACTGCAGAGTTATAGCGGAAGGGGATGTTCCCCTTTAAATAGGAATTCCTACCCACATGTTATGAGGGTGAAAGCACCCCCCCCCCCAAAAAAAAAAATTATAAAAATTAAAATTTCTTAAAAACAAACCTTAAAAATATGAAGTCTGCGCCACTCGCTCAACTCATTAATGTGGTTTGACTGTAACAGGAAATTTCTTAATTGACTGTGATCAACCACTGGCACCACGTTATACTGAATTCCATTTAATGGTGGTCTGAAACAATTTTTACTCGTCTCGGTACAACAGACCACCAATGATTCTGAATGCTAGTCAATGCATAAAAAATTTTATTGCAAATACAAGCCAAGGAGCAAATTTGTAAAAAGTTGCTAGTACAGAATGTGCTGTAAATAAAATTATACATATAAACAAAAAACAAGCAAGTGTTACAGATTTATTCCAATAGCACACTGGTAAAGAGTTGAGGGGGGGATGTTACACACACTCCTCCAAGTGAAACGATACCTCTGGGGGTGCTGGACCAGGGATTGCTCATTTTCTGGTCTAAATCAGAAAATCAGAGCTATCTTCAGGGTCACATCCAACTGGTTAAACTACAAATAGTGGCAGGTACGGATTCGATTCTTTACCCTAGAGCGACGAATGGTAAAGAATCGAATTTTTAAACAATATGCTTAGATACTGTTTAAGGCTTTCACGGCCGGCGTCAATATGAGGAGATAACATTTCCGGGCTCATGATGGCTGCAGCAAAGCAAGCCGAAACGTCTGGAATTTCTACTCCAACTAGACCACGGCCAATAAGCCCGGAAATGTTATATCCTCATAATATGCTTAGATTTTTAAGCCCTGCAGACCCTTATCTGATACAATATGTAAACTCTGAGTTCTACTGTGTTTTTTGAAAGCCATATCATTTTTTCAGATTTTAGAATATCTCTTACAGTAGAACTTCAATTATCCAAACTCCAACTTTCCGAATCACTTTCAGAATTTCTGAAACAAAAATACAGTAAAACCTGTAAAGTTGATCACCCTTGTAAGTTGACCGCCTTTTTTCAGGAACGTAATTAGCCTTTATCGTATAAATCAACCTCTATAAGTTGACCATCTGTTTAAATTGATCAATAAAGTAGTGCACCGCAAGTGGTCAACTTACACAGGTTTCACTGTATAAGATAAATTTTAAAAGATTAGACTACCAATCTAATGTAGGCGCAGCATAAACGTTAATGGGATGATAAAAGTAAGATAAATTTTTAAAAAGATTAGACTACAAACCTAGTGTAGGTGCAGCACAAACATTATTGGGATGAAGAGTCAGTGTCATAGTGCAGAAGCTTCTAATGTACAGCACAAGTAAATATGCTCAGCACACACACAAGTTAATGTGTTGACTTTCCTTTCAATTAATCAAAGACTTTTTCTCTAAAAATGTTCTTTTCTCCCCTTTTCAACACAAATATTGACTAATGAAAATCCAATCATCCGAATGGGGTTCAGTTTCAATTGAATCGGAAAATTGCAGTTCCACTGTATTGCCATTTCAATTAATATTTTTACGTTATTCTATTAAATTACCAACATATGTATTCTAAAAAAATATCATTCACATAAAAAATGTTAATTTAAATTCATTAATTGCTACACTCTTCATGGTTAAAGTTAATTTTCCAAACAACATATTTCTATACATTTTTTATAGTCAATGTGTCGAGAAAATTTTTGTTCCATGAAAACAAGAAACAAGAAAGGCACAACAATGGGGCATTAAAATGTTGTACAACAACTTCATGTAGACACACATTAAAAATAAAACTCTTTTACAATGCAATCAAGATGTGAACTTAAGGTGAGCAGGATTGTAAACAGCAAGTTTCCCCCTTTTTTTTATGCATGCTTGTACCCCAAAAAAATTTCCAGTCAAATTTGAACTTAAGATTTTCCTGGCAATATTTCAATAGAATTTCTTTATATTTTCTTCAGTTAGGCCTGAAAAGTCAATCATCACTTAAGCTTACAGTTTCTATAAAAGTGAAGTTCAACAATAATAACACTAAGTAAGGAAAAAAGATTTTAAATTTATTTTATAGAAACATTTTCCCACTATACCTTCTCTTACGTAATGCTAAAGACTTTGTAACTAATGAAAAAATATTTTTCACCACAGGGGGTGGGGGGGTCACCTTTTGACCCTCCCCTGAATTCGCCCTTGACCACTGGCAGTGTGGCGAGATCATGCGTAGGTGGTTGAACAGTTATTTGCTTTGAGAAAACCCTGTAGTCTGTCATCATGTGAATATGAATGCTTGATAGACATAACTTCAAACTGCACCTTTAAATCTACCTTACAGATACTTCACTTGAAGGTCTGACTAAAAAAGAAATACCTTGGCAATTAGTTATTTCAGAACAATATTATCCTACAAACCATGTTATTATGAATTTCCTCACAAATTCTAAAAACAATTTGTCAGGAGCCCACCAATTTTCCTTGCCTCCAAAGATTTTGCAATTTTCGTCAGTCTGTGATTACCCATTTTTGGTTTTGGCTGGACACCAAAAAACCCCAGCTGTTGAAAACACAAAGCCTGTCCTTCCAACTGTCATAACTTATATATGCAAATCTGAATTTAACTTATGCAGTAACCAAAACTATACACTGAAGCTGTCTAAATGCTGATCCTAACATTCTACTCTAGATATCAACCATTAAACCCAATACATTAAAATTGCATTAGTTTAAACAACTTCACATTTCAATTTTGAATTCTAATCGTTTTGTTGTAACAATTGTTTTCTGTCTGTTCAACTTGATTTTTGTATTCCAAAATTGGTAAATAAAGTTAAGCATTATAAGCTACCTTTTATTAAAAGTACTGTAGGATGGGATAACTTTAGAACATTTTTCAAAGTTTAACTGTTCCTATCTTTATTTTCAAAGAAAAAAGCTAAATAATCACAAATATGTCAATTGAGTATTCCTCTTACAAGATATGGCAAAAGAATAACTCTAGTTATAGTGATATTTTATTTAAAAAAATCTAAATTTGTCCTAATCTTACCCCATTGATTGGGATAACATTGGAACAGTGCTTTATCCCAATTCAAAACAGTAGGAAACATGACTTCGAACCATTGTACCATAGGTGCCTGATCTACACTAGGAACAACAAAGGAAATGAGTTTATATCAATCCTAGAATATTATATATTAAATAGATAACTAAGAACAATGCATTCTAACTAACAAGTAAAAGATTACGATATTATTTTAAACTGCTATGAAATTAAAAAAAAAAAAAGATAGTGTAACTAATACTATTTAAACACTTTATAAAGTTTAGTTTTTGTCAACCAAAGCCAAAATAAGGCTGTAAACTTACAGCCCTTTAACTTTGAAAATTTCTCAGTCCCATAGTAACCTCGTGAAAAGATGAAAATTTACAATGTACAGGCTGTAAAACATAAACATAGTTATTATACCTTACAACATAACCAGTTATCATGATTGTCAGTTATGAAACCCTATATCCCCAGAAAAGAAACTAATCAGTTTATGCAGAATTTCTGATCAATAGAGACGTACCGAGCAGCACTTTGGCCGAGTAGTCGAGTACTCGGCCTTTCGCTACTCAGCCGAGTACCGAGTTCCAATTATATTTTAAGAAGAACCACGGACACACACGTGACAAATTGTGAACTCATTGGAATAGTAGTATAGACCTCCATATAAAAAAAATAGTTTTTAAAACAAAATTCCAGCTGAAATTTAATTATGTATTATTTAAAAGATTTTGTTTGTGTCAATAATTTTACAAATAAGTTATTTTTTAAAGTAAAAATAAACAAATACATAAAAGGTAGGATTATCAAGTTGGAATGAAAACAAATTATATCAATCTATACTTCTAGTCAGACAAATGTAAATAATTTTTTAAAGCAAATGAAACAATGTTAAAAGTACAAATGTGCAGGAGCACTGCAGACACATTCTTCTGCATTACAAGGAACATCTTTTTCAGTGCATAAGATGTGAGCAAATGAACGTAAAAAAATCCGACTTTTGTCGGATGTCTTTAAATCCATAAGCTCACATTTTGTGCATTATAAAAAGCATTCCTTGAAATGCCAAAACACGTGTCTACAGTGTTCCTGCACATTTGTGATTTTAACATTGTTTTATTTTTTAAGAAAGGGTATTTTTATGCTTCTTATAAATAATTTTGTTAGTGGCAAAAATCCATTTAATAGTATAAAAATTTCATATTTTCTGTACTTGCCTTTTTGCCCCATTTTTAATATATAAGTTTCATTAATTTTGGGGCATTAAAATATAAGATTTACTCCATTGAGGCATAACAAACTTCATTATACTCAGAATTTGAATTTGACTTGTAAATTTGAATTGTAAATGATTGCAGTATATTATTTATATGCTTGCACTTTTTTTATTAATTGTAACATCTGCTTTGAACATTATTCAATTTTTTACAACTACTCGATATTGGCCAAGTACCTGATCAAAATTTGCTCGAGTACTGAGTACTCGGCAAATTGTGCGAGCAAGCCGAGTACCCGGTAGTTACCGAATACTTGGTACGTCTCTACTGATAAACATAGCCAAGATTAGTTGTACTACATTAAGTTATTTTTGGAATAATTTATTTTATTTTTTATTTATTTTAAGTTAATAAATATGCTTTTAAGGAAAATAAATTTAGGATTTTTGATGGAAGTGCATTTAAATTTCACATAAGACACAAATTAGATAAACTACTTAAAATTGAATGCAATATACCCCGACAGCCCGGTCATCACATACTGAGATTGTAGTTTCGTTCTTACTAGAACTCCTCAGTCAGGAATAGTGAATAACAGAGCTGGTTTCGGATGTCATCTCAATTCAGTTCCGACTTAGCCCTGACTTAGGGGTAGTAACTTACTGCTAAATACCCATACTTTGTCTTCAACTCACAAGTGGAACCATACCATGTTGCGAACACTCGCTGGTGAATTCACTTTATCTACCAGTTTGTAGGCACTCTCAGCTTCAATTGAGATATCATCTGCCATCTGCTCAGTTATTCAACAATTCTGACTGAGGAGTTCTAAAAAGATCCAAACTGCAGTCTCAGGATGTGATCAGGCTGTTTGGTATATTACATCTTGTTCTGGGGCCTTAGCCTTGGCTTAGAGGCGGCATCTTACTGCAAAATATTTCAAATTGGCATAAAATAAAAATTAAATTTTTCAGATAAAAAAAATTAACCAGGTATTCAACTGAATATTTTTTTACTTAGTGCATCTCAATTAACATCAATAAAATATTACTGGATATTAGGGTTGGGCAATGAATCGCAAAAAACTGTTGTACATCCTACATCTTTAAATCAGATTAGAATTTTTCTCTAAACCAATTCATCAATATAGCACTGGCTACAAATCCTACCACCAATATTCAGACACCATTCCACAATCGTTACCGTTTCAATATCTTAATTGTTTCAAAATTCTGTAGAAGCAGGGGCACCCAGATGGGAGGTTACTGTGACCTACAAAAATGCCCTTATTCCACAATTTTTTTCAGATGATTCATAAAATTTAACGATTACTTTTTGAACTTACCTTTTAAAAAAATAATGAAGTTTAATGTCTCTTCTCATAAGATGAATTCATACTTATAGCTTATGCAGTACAATTCAGCAAATTAAAAAAATTTCCCAACTAAAAATTTAAGTTCTGTTATCTCTGCGTGGAAGTATCATAAGCAAACAAAGACCTTCACTTTTCCCAAAACTTGCAGGAAATGCAGTTTTTTAAGCTCTTGACAGAAAAAATATTGATGAACAAAGTTCATATATATCTTATAATCATTCAACAACAAAGGGAAAAAAAACGCTTAAAGTGTAAAATAGCTACTAAGATTGCATATACATATTTTGGTGTTTTGATGAACCCCTTTTTAAATGCTAAAAGACTGCTCACATCTTTTTGCATTAGGAAAATAGATTCATTGTAATACCAGAACACCTGTAATATTTATTGCTATCTTGTCCCTATAAAACAGTTTTTTTTTTTGGCAACTTCCTGCTAGCGTTAGAATCTGTTTGTAGTATCTGGGATAATTTATATTTTTTCATCTGGAATATATTTTGTAAAATTTAAACAAGCAGTTTACAGTGAAATCTCGTTACAACGAACTTCAAGGGACCGTAAATTTTGCTCACTGTAACGGAATTTTCGCTGCAATTGAATTAGAGCAAAGTAATGGAAATGAAATATACAGAAAATTTCCTTTTTTGAAACCGATATTTAGTTGAATTGGTATTTGTTGTGACAAGATTTCACTGTATCTTAAAAAAAAAAAACTTACATTGTGATGTATTGTGACATTGCCATGTAAGGTTGGCGATGCATCACGATGTAGAAATTTCTACATTGCTTAGTCCAACTGAATATAACAAAGTTATTGTACATCATTGCGGTAATTTTTAAGAAAATAATGTATGCAGAATTATAGAATAAATGAAAACTTACCTACAAATGTCAGGGCCCGCGCTAAAGATTCGCCACTGTGCCAAAAGTGATAAAATTGTAAATTCAACAAAAGAAGCCGATTTGCTAAAATTCTTGGCAAACGGAAAATTTTCGGAAATTTTCATAAAAAATAGAAAAAAGATTTTTCCCTCCGCCCTCAAAATTATAATTAGAAAATCTGCAAGAAAAAAAAACAACAAATTGGGATTTCCATGTCGTATGCATTGTTATTAAGCGCTTAGTAAAATGTTAGTGTATACTGCATATTTAAAATATTAGCACTTGCATTGTCTATTTTATAAAATTACTCCTTTGTTTTCCAATTGAAATTTTCTAGAATTTTTTTAAATTCACAATTAAAATTAACTAAAGTTAAATCTTTGGCTAATGCAATTGAAATATGACTAATTTGTTGGCTAACAATTTGAAATCCCTAGCAAGGGCCCTGTATATGATGCACGCTAGACAATGTTTTTTTTTTTTTTCAACATCTTTCTTGTGCACTTTATAAAGTTATTTTTAAATCTTGTTATGGTGTTTTTTACTTGCACCAAATCAGTGCACCATCAAGCCTGATACTATTATCTGACAGCACATTGCACCCAGGTAAAAAAAAAAGTGACAGAATACAAAAATGTTCAATTCCTACAAAGCAACAATTAAAAACCTAATGAATATATTGCATTATTAGTACCCACAATTACTAGATAATATTCCTAATGTTTCAGCTCTGAGCCTAATGCTTTTGCTTTTAAAAACCAGAATTTTCACCTTCAAGTTATGGAGTTGTTCTTTGAGCACTATTTCGTGACATCTTGGGATACAATGCTGTAAGATCATGCCTATGTGATTGAGCCACTTTCTGCTTCGACAAAGCCCTGCAGTCTGTCATCATGTTAATATGACCGTTTGATAGTAACAGTAAAACTCCGATATAACTCCACTGTCAAATCCCATCTTTTAGTAACGTTATATCGATTTTGGTAATATATCGAAATATAAAGTGTAAGATTACAAATAATGTTAAGAAATGTGATAAAATTAAAGCACGATTTTACCTCTTTAAGTTAAAAAAATTAATAGATTTCAGGCTCCAACATTAATTAGTTTATCTAAACTACCTGTTTTCTGGTCCAAAATATTAATATTTTTTAGTTTCAGTTTGACTTTTTTTTTTTTTTGCTCACAATAGATAGCTCTGTTCTTTTCTAATGCAAGAAGGCTGTTCAACATTTTTCTATCAGTCGCATATTCCTTAAAGAATTTTGTTAGTTTCTAAATGCGACGTTCGTTTTACAGTTTCTGACTTAAAATTCCCTTTTACATTCTCAAGTTCTCCTTCAGATGAATCGGAATCGCTAACTTAATAATTTCCTCGAGAGCCATATTTTCAAAAGTTGAAACTGATTTTTCAGCATCAATGTATTCATTTACTGTGGAAGATTTTGCAAAACAATCTATATGTTGATGTTATTCTGAATCTCTCATTTCAACATTACTCTGCACTGTTTTTTTCACCTTCAACTAAATCTACATATCTCCAGCTATTGACAAGTTTCTGGTGTAATTTCATCCCATAAACCCAGTTAGCTAAAAGCGTTGTAAAGGTTGTGTAAAATTTAAGCCCTGGTGTAAAAAATGCAGGCACATGTTAACGAAGCCCCACTTTCCTGTTTAACCACTGATAGTGTTTTTCGGTAGAGAGTAGACCACAAGTTTATTGCAAACGAGCTCTCCACAAAGCGTTTTTGCCTGGAAACATTTTGGTGTACTCTACTTTTGAATAACCGGGGTGGAAGTGCTTATTACACTATAGATACAGAAGGGAATAAACAGTATTTGTAATTAAATAATTGTCAACATACTGTAAACATCAGAATTTTTTTTGGAAAAGCATTTTTTTGGAGCATGGTATTGGTCTGCGTCATAACAAGCGACACAATTATGGTGGTATAATAGGATTGGTGCTTTAAAGGGTGGGCCTTAAGTCAGGGTTTGACTGTAAATTCAAGACTGCTTCCTCAATCAGGATCCTTCCACAATTTTGGTCAGTGGGGATACAAAAAATATCAGTTGCTCCGTTGCCAGAGCAAAGCATGTTTTTCTATTTGCCACAACCTACCAAATTTGAATTTAAAACCTATGCAGCAGCTAAGAGGTGTTTCACATCATTATTTATAGTGAAGCATGTTAGTCAAGATTTAATTTACTACACAAGCCTTAAATTTTAGTCTTAAAACTTTTTTGATGAGAAGTAAACAAATCTTCAGAAATTTCAACTTCATTCGTTCAAGGAGAAGCAGCGTTTCAAACCAATAGGATCGTTCGCAAGGCAGAAAATTTTCTTAAAACATCTCTGACTGTACAACGACCCAAATAGTTTGAAACAAAATAAAAATGCATGCAATTTAGCTTTCGAAACAATTGACAGCATGAAATCACGTGGGTAAATATCTCAAAGCCAAAAAATGTTTCACCTTAAATTCAGCACATATGTATATCAGCACACGCGATGTAGATTCATTAAAACGAAAAAAAGTCAAAGATATTTACAGAATTGTGAGCGAAACTATATAATTTTCTCATCGTTCAAAAGAATAGCGAGCGAAACAAAATAATCATACGTGAAATAAATATAAGAACAAAAAAAACTTAACGAAGTAAAGGTGCAGTTTCACTTCATTGACTTGTAAACAAGCATGGAACAGCGGTTACAGGGTTACAAGCTCCTTTTAGTAAAATCGAGTCGTCAGAAGAAGGCATCTACTACTGTAATCACGAAGAATAAATTTGAAAAATAAACGTAATAATACAAAATGCGTGAAAATGACTTTTATCATTTCATGAACGCCGCCATTAAAATCATAAATATCATGTGACAGATCACGTGACAGTTGGGCACCCTTTTTAAAGGAGCCAAAAGAACCGCAAGGACATCTCCAAGCCTCCGTTTTCACCCGTATGCACCTTGCTTTCACCCCAGGGTGCCAAAGGACCTTTCAACGGCTCCTGTAGTTCTAACAGTGTAGTGCAGATTTCACATCGGATAGAGTCCAGGTGCCTCCATCTGGTGGAAACCGGGCGTCAACATCGACATCCGCACGTTAATTGTGGCACATGAAAGACTTGATGTCAGTTCGGGGGATCGCACTAGGTCTGCAAAAAGATAAAGACGCCTAATGCAGCCCTTTGAAAGAAAAAAGAAAGAAAAGTTTAGCGTTTCTATAATCTTTAGCTATGTTTTTTATTTACCAAGTCCATTAAGGAGATGAGTACCTGCACTGTTAAAAATTTTCCGGAAAATTTACGGTAATTGTTACTGGCATCCATGTTGCCAGTAACTATTACCGTAAAAATCAAATGTTACTGTAAAATTTTACGGTTTCCTCGGTAGGCCACAGCAACCGATTGGCGCTGGGATCGCTTATTTCTGCGGTATAAATTACCTCAAAAATCAGCGATGCGTTAGTCCGCCATTTTACAGTAACAATTACCAGAAAATCTTCCTGAATTTTTAAGTGTGGTCAGCTTTATAAAATGACTGAAATACGAGCACGTGATCCCCAGTTTTGAGTCGTAGGTGAAAACCTTGAAACCCAGGAAAAAACTGAAAACGTGACATTTTGTGGGCTGGGTTTCGGTTGTTGGCTCACTTCTTTACCCATTATGTTCTTTACCGACCTACTTACGTTCCTGGTAATGTGACGTTCTGGAAATTAAAGATTTCAACCTCTGATGAACGTGAAATGCAGTCAAAATGGCTACTATATACTGAGGAATTCAGAACAAGTGTGACGAGCATAATATTCAAACTAAAATGCATCATGTTTAATTTATTTATTGTAATTTCAAAACTTCATCACAAGAAAATGTGTAGAATATTTGGATTTATCACATTCTTTTCAATTCGGATTCTTTTTCGGATACGCACATCACCTTAAGAGTCAAGTAAAAAACTTTTCTAAATATTTTAAATGAAATCGAAGATCAAAAAATATAACCCAGAACATACATATAAAGTTACGAAACTTTCTTTTTTGCACATTTATTCTTACTTCTACCTTTCTCTTGAATGAAAAGGGTATACTATGTATACCTACGTTTTCTCTAAGCGAAACATTAACATAAGTTCCAGAAACGTGCCACACCTTCAGCTAATATGCATTTTCCTTCTACTGGAAGATAATTCTAGTTATATTATCTCCCTAGATAATTGTTTCGATGATAATGGCTATGAAAAGCATTCTAACGACATTCACATTAGAATCAAAGAGTTATATATTATCCATTACTTACTTTTTGGACTACTTTTACTATTTATGGCAAGTATTTTTAGAGCTGGAAATGCTATTTTTAAATATTTTTTTTTAATTCAAAAGATAGAAATTGTGTTCATATAACCTAATTTGTGTGTGTGTATGTTTTTTTTTTTTCAAATAAAACTTAACTCTAACTTAAATACTAGATTTTTTTTTGTTTATATACGTTTAATAAACTTTAGAAATAGGAGAAATTTGTTAAGAACGTTGACGCTGATATATTTAGGCCAGCCGAAAAAAAAATTATTTTAAAGGTAGAAAATCTTTAAACTATTATCTGTTTTTAGCAGGTCTTAAACGTTCAAAATCCAAGGTGTTTAGTTTTAAAAAATAATGTAGATAGCGTAAAAAAATATTTTTCTGGAAATAAGCAAAGTCAGCGTTTAGGGCTACCGATTAGGAAAACGGGGCATGCGTATAAATCAATGAACTTTCAAGCTTTGAAAATGTATCCCAGACAATTATTTGATCAATGAAAGAAATATGGCAAGTGAAAAATAGGAGAACAACAAAATTGTTTACTGTTGCTTAAAAATTTAATCTGTGAGAATTTTTTTCCTGAATACTTATGTTTAAGGGAACAAGGGACTTTTGAATTTTGCTTTTCAATTTTATAATTTTACACCATGTATTTGAAGTAATAGAACAAAAATAATATTTTCATATCAATATTAGACATTTTAAATGTTAATTTAAAAATTTTAGGGTTAAAAAAGGTGTTTTGTGAGGCATATGGAACGCAACATGGGCAGAATTGAAAACACTCCAGGCGCAATTCATGTAAACGAAAACCAACAATATTTTTTTTCCAGATGTAGTTTATCCGTATGAACATAAATGGGCATTGAATTCAATCTATGTGCGTATATAAACTAGAAAAAAAAAAAAAAGCAAATTATGAATAGAATTTTACGTTTTTTTAATACGTATGCTACTTTGCTAACAGCGGATAAATAGTAAATTTTTGTATTTGGGTAAAGTAATGCCCAGTTTTATGAAGTATAAGACTGTTAATGTGCTCAAAAAATTTTGAAGCGATACAGTGAAAAATAATGCGGTGGGAGCATTTCGAGCCAAAAATGATGATTAAAAACGTGTAAACAAAAATCAGCTGATACTTTTATCCCTTTAAATACCACGCCCCCTTTTTTAAAAATGTAAATAAAATGCGTAAAAATCATAATATCGCAAAAATGAAAATGGATTATCAAAGCTGGTACTAAGCTCTATTTTTTTGGCGCAAAAACAATTTTTGTGAAATTTGGTTGATTTTCCGAATGTATAAGGTCCCTTGTCCCCTTAACCCATACTTAATCATTTGTACTCAACTGAATGAGTACTTAAGGAAATTGATGTCACATATTTGCCGTCTAGCTGAAGCATCAGGTAATTTATATAGACAATTATCTATGTGGTCCAAAACAAGGACTAACCTTCTTAGGACTTCCATCTATGTCTCATATTTAAGCCTCCAGCAACAAATTTCTTTTAAATAGGTCCCTCTTTTAACAGGACTTTAAAAAGTTATCGTGAAATGTGTCAACATTACTGAAATGACGCAATTCTCGATATCATATTCTAAGACGACTTTATTAGGTCAAATGCAATAAAAGGAGAGAATCGGACAACGGCAATTAAAGAACGGAAATTTTCATAGAAAAGAATATTCCGTCAACCATGTCCACAAATCTTTTTAATATACTGCATACACAAAAAGAAATTATATCTATGTAAATATCTGCTTAATAATATTTCTTTTTAATATATCGCTTGCAGCCTCTCCTTTTGCATTAAACATAAAAAAGGTTTAACTTACTAAATTTAAGCCATCCAATCAATCAATAATTCTTCATCGTTAGTTTTAAATGTAATTCAGAATCTGCACCTTTCTGGCTCTAAAAAAATATTTTTAAAGCTACTGTTTTTTTTTTTTTTTTTTTTTTTTGAAAAAAGATGAGACTCTTCTGCAAACACTAATGTTCACATTGTTCGAATTGCTCAAAAACTTCTTTGGAAACAATAAAACCAAAATGTTCGAATCGTTTTCATAAAAAAACTTTTTAATCACGTTTTTATTAAAGCATGCTCTTTCTTTCTTTCAAGACATATGTATGCTTTCAAATTTCTCATACGCTCTCACCTTCTTAAACTGTTCAAATTTGAAAAAAAAATCGAAATGTGGGATTAATGTGATCTGGTTTGAACCTTTTGAAGCGAGAAAAAAAAAACACTTTTTGTTTTGAAGTGTTGTTTGAAAAGTTGTTCGAGACGGACAGACAAATCGACAGACATACATTATTCAATTCCTACATTTTCCGGTCATTATATAATTAATCTCTCTCCCCCTTGTTCTTAGCGATGTTTTTACGACACAAACATCCTTCTTTAATGATTTTTTGTGACTTTTATAAGAGGAGAACTCGAAAATTAAGTTTCACAAATTACTAAATTTAATTGAAACGATACATACAGTTCAATTAAATTAAAAATGGAAACTACCTTTGCCTAAAAACCTTTTTTAATGGAGTAAGAATTTCTCAAGATTTAAATATATCAATGTTAATGAAAGAGTTGTTGCAATACCGTTATTTTTTATTTACCAAATCTATTAAGTGCTTTCTCCGTGAAATATGTTTTGAGTTATTATGCTGAAGTTTTATAAAATAAAAAGAAAAACATTTTTAGATCCGGTAACCATTTAGTTTACCAAGTTATTTAATTAACGAGTTGAAAAATTCTGGATTTCTGCATTGAAGATAAAGAGAAAAAATAATCTTTGAAGAGGAATTTAAAATGTTTACCTATAATGACCTCATACCCACAGTTAAAATGCTTTATTTTTTTATGTCTTGATTTTTTGCATTTTTAGCATATTGCTTAGCCAAGTTGGAGTATTTACTCTTAGAAGTACTTGCAGTTGATTTTTAAGGATATGATTTTATATACTTTAAAAATAATTTGGGTAATATCGGTTAGAGTTCTCATTTTTCTCATAATTCCTCCTGTCTTTTTTTAAAATTTATGATTAATTTTGTTACATGAAATATAAATACTTCAAATATTTATGCAAAAGATCTGTAAAATTAAAGTTCCATTTTAAATTATACGGAAAAAGAAGACCTGAAAACCAAACGCTAACAAATTTGTTGTCCTAACAATGCGGTAGGAATGCATTAGGGGAAGGTTGCCGTCAATGAACCGGTTCCATGATTGAACTTCGAAGATATTTTCCCCACCAGAGTTTCCTCAGGCACGAAATCAGTTTTAGTGTCTTTTTTTGTCCCAAAACAATCCAATGCAGAATCGACAAGGCGCTTGAATCAATACATCATGTTGTTAAACGTCCAAATAAGATTTACATTGTTTACTTCCAAATGATTGACATTTACATTTTATTTTTACATGCCTTGAATATTACTGAACAACTAACACCGACTTGAAAGAGTTCATTTTCTCATATTTAAAGCTTCATCATGAATCGTCACAGCATTGACAAATATGAGAACACTCAAAAAGACGCAGTTGCTATCATTGAAAGTGTAAGTGTCTGCTAAGTGTTTCTATGAATGAACCAGCTAACAATGTGGTTCATTCATGGAATCTTCTAAATATTATTTAAGTTTCGGCTCAACTGTCTTCAATAATTGATCAATCTTTTTAAATAAGTGGAATAATGATGAAAAAATGTTTAATAAGTTTTGGATCCCCCCCCCCCCTCAGTTATCATATTTTCAACCTAAAAACTTGTGTAGTCGATTCAGTATTTGTTAAAGAAAATTTTAATACAGTTTCTAGTACGTTTGTTGTTCGAGAAAAATATCAAAATAAGTAAAATAAACCCAGTGGATAACTGAGCGCATGAACGTGCTATAGCAAATTTCTTGTCGTCAAGTAAAATCTTTGGATCAAAATTTTTGAAATTGGATGAAAAAGGACTCCCATTTGTTCAAAATAGGCCTCGTGAAATTTGAGCTGAGAAAGAGTTTGTCACATGGTAGAAAATATCAAGTAGTGAGCGAGTTGTGGTGAAAACTTCTGTTTATGTGAGTCCTGAGGAGGGGTTTTTAGGTTTTTTTCTGTGATAAAAAATAATTTAAAAAAAAGAACAATTTTCTCTTTTTGAATAACTTACTATTACTTGTCGAATTTGTTTATCTCCTGTAATAGCTATTTATATTTTACGGTTTGATTTTCTTTTTCTGAGAATGTGGTTCATCGATGAAAACTCAGTGTTCCATTCATAGCAGCTGGTTCCCATGAATGAACCACATGCTAAAATATTTCCTTTTAATTTTTATTCTTTATTGAATACAGTAAACATAAAAGGGCATATTTTTATTAAAGAAGAAATATACTGAGTAATTATTCCTATCGTTAATATAAAGTTTCAGTCTGAACTACTTCCTAAAAAAGGTAAAAAGTGTTACATGGTTCATTAGCCGTAAGCTTCTCCTATATAATATATGTACTAAATACTATGCTATTATCTAACAATATTCTCTACCTTTAAATTGGATATCGCACCAGATGTTTATCTCGTATAAGATTTATCTAAATCATTTTAATGAACAAGGAAAAGGATACTTTTAAGGAATCGTGACTGGAAAATAAATTCTTCGATATTGATTTCTGACATAAACCTCGATGCACCAAACAATGTTTTTCGTATAAGTAACTAACTTTACCCTCTGAATTACAATGACTTCCTGAACTTCTATTCTGTTCTTTCCTATCTGTACAATAATAATTATGCTAAATTTTGCTTTAAGATAGTTAGACTAGTTGGTTCACTCATTAACTTTTGGCACGTAAACTATAACTCTAAGTATTACCTTATTTATTTAAAATACAATTTATTTTGTTTCATAAAAATGAAAAAGAAATTAAAATGTGAGAATATTCAAGCGCCGTAGTATATATTTAATAATGATAGTAGATATTTATGAATATGCCAAAATAATTGTTTCAGAGCAAATAAATGTTGAATAATTTTAACAAGTTCATCTAGGCTTAAACGCTTCTACTTTCCTGTGTACTAAATTCCCTTTTCGAACATCAGCTAAATCTATTGCTCATTTGGTTTAGGGAAAAAATCCATTGGAATATAACTTTTTCCTATTTAAAACTATTTTCTGAAGTTATACCGGAAAAAATAATTATTAAGTTAATGTGAAAACATCGAGATCATATTTTTCTTTTCTGTTTCAATGCGAAAGGAAAAACATTAATTTAAAAAAAAATGTGAAATTAAATATGTAGCCTGTTACGCCATATATTTCTGCAATTCCAACGGTTGCGAGCTCCGAGTTCGTTAATGATGAGATACTTAGCTCGTTTATACAGAAAGTACAATTGACAGGCTTGAAGCCGGGAATAGGGATGTTCGATAACACCAGCTTAAAATGCTACCATCAACCAACAAATACCACCTCCGAAATATCTCGCTTTGCACTTGGTCAATAATAGGTAGGAATTCTATATGCAGCCGTCCCCTTTTTTCCTCTTATATAGAGCAATGAATCGGCCATTTGATGAACGTAAACGGTCTAACTAAGTGAAGACAAATAAAGAAAAATTCATTCCCAGAACATTCTAAAAAATCAAGAATTATTAACGGAAGCCTTTTTGTATAACTTTTCTTTGCTTGAACTGAGAAAAAAACAGTGTCCAAATTAGTTATACTTAAAAAGCAGCTTAGCAGTATCTCAGAAAATTTTAAAGAACTCTCGTTACATATCGGTAGTTAACCTCATAACCTCTCATGCTCATATCCACTCAAATGCACTTAGCAGAAACAGCAACTCAGAAATCTGCAACATTTTCTGCTCAGAGTGGAATGCGTCCAATTTCCTAGACAGACAGATAGATATCACTACTAATCTGAAACTGACCATTAACCCAAAAAAATGTGTCAAGCTGTCAGTATATCAAAACTATCTTTGCTAAATGCGTTGACGCTCCATGTACTCACAAATTTCATAAAGGGATCATGTATCCCTACCTCAAGGGATACATGATCCCTTCATGGGGGATACTTGATCCCACTGAGAAAATACATGCACTTTTCATTAGATCGGCAATTTATTTTTGGATTTTAGTTTTCGACATAAGACTTCTAAAAAATAACACCATTTCTAATTTTCTTAATTGAATTATAATTATGTGAACACAAAATGATATTGTTTCAAATTCCACTAGACATTTGTAAAAAAATGTAAAAAAACTCTTGCAATAATGAAATTAAGAGTTTCATCCATTGAATTAATTTTTAAAAAGAGGGAAGAAAAATATAAGTATCAGTGTACTTATAAAAAAGAAAGCCTAGCTTATATGTTTTCAAAACCTGAAAAGTCAAATGCAAACAATTCATTCGTTGAAGTTCTTAAAGTTCCGCTCAACCCATCTGGATGTGTGCAGCTTAACACATTTTGTCAATTTTTCAAGAAAAATAGATTGTTTAAGCAAATTACCTTTTCGCTTCTGAAAACGTATTTCAAACTCTAGAAATCCAACTTTGCATTATATCCGTTAATGGGTCTACATAATGGGCAACTCACTTTTTTTGTTGTAAATTAACTATAGCAAAATCATTTTTTTTTCTTTCAAACAAAGATTTGACTTCTATTTCAACTTGTTCAAGCTCATTTAGCTGATCGGAATATAATTTATCAGTAGAGTTAGTTTTTGTTTATATGTTTGAGGTGATATGTGGGTTACAAGTGAGAACTGATATTTTAATTATTTAGCATATTTACTGTATAGTGATTGTTTAAATCCATCCCTCAAACTATGATAAATTTTATTATGTTAACATGATTTTCAATGTTAAAAGTTAATGTCAACTAAGTAAACAACATTTATATAGTTTTCGTCGTGTTTGTATTGTCATATAGATACTTGATCCCAGGGATCAAGTATCTCTCTAAACGAAGGGATCAAGTACCCCTAATATGCGATTTTTACAAACATACTTGTTCTAATATTAACAATCAGTGGCAATTTACTAAAAATGTGTCTCAATTATTAAAGAATGTCTATACTTTAACATTACACCTCGGAATTTTTTTTAAGTTGTATTTAACGGATAATGCAAACTTCGGAAAGCTTTCCTAAAAAAGTTTCCCTTGACACATTCAGACATCATTTCTTGAGCTAAAACAAAATGACTGAAAAAAACAAAATGTTGCCTCTTTTATGTATAAGTATAACGTCAATATAATTGTCAGGTTTCAAATCTCTACTTAATGATTTTGGTACATTTTTGGCTATGGGATCATGTATCTCTAGGGATCAAGTATTCGCAGTCTCCCCTACATACAAATACAATCATATATTCTTTGTTTTATTTGTATAAATAATACAAACACTAACTCAGTCACACAATAGTTCAGTAATTGAAAACATTGTACACTGCTTATATTTTTTCGTTTTAATGCTTGAAAATTTTTAGACTTTTGAGAATATTTAATTAAAATGTTATTTTGAGCTTTTTTTTAAATTTTTGCTCTTTATTTAGATATCAATAATTAACAATAAAGTTATTCTGAGTCATTTTATTTCTTATATATTCTATTTAAATCATGTAGGCCCTGTATACAACTCTGTCATGAAGTGGGAAATTTGTAAATCAAAATAAATCATCATTATCTTCCAAAAAATTTTTTAAAAAAAGAAAGAAAGAGGCATGGTCTTAATTATTGGGTACATTAAGCATAGGTACGATTTCTTGTGATTCAAGGTGCTTTATTGGATTTGTAACTATTTTTAAACAATTGCTATTTGCTTTAAAGCACATTAGTCCTGGATCTGACAGCACTTCTGTAGGAAAGTTTGAGTAGGGAGAGTTTTTTTTTCAAAAATGTTTAGTAGGTGTCCTAGAAACTATTTTGGACTCGGGTGGACATCCGCCACCTGGTCACTTCTCCTGTTATGACGTCATCAAAGATGGTGGCATCTCGATCACATAAATGCTCATAATTATTTTAATACTTGACTTTTTTGCGTGATTCTTGCACATTTTTATACTAATTTATATTAACTAGTTTACTTTTAAGTTAAAGTGTTAAAGTTTTCCCGAAAAAGTAGTTTAAAAACAATTTATTTCATAGTTTTTAATTTATTTTCCTTTTTTAAAATTCATTCTTTAAAATTATTTTTTCAACTGTCAATCGTTGAATAACCCTACGAAATTTTACTCAAAAAACTATTTACGTAAAACAATGTTTATTTGCCATTTTACCTGGTGTGACTAATCAATCAGAATGTTTATTAGCCGCTACACTTAGGCGCGCCACTATAGGCGGCGCAGACATAACATTCGAGAGTTCGTTGTTATTCTCCGAAATAGTAAGTTGCATCATGGAACTAAAAAAAATTCTTTTACATTTGATGATGGACGAAGCAATACATGAGAAATGCAAAAGTAGAACATTGATAACAAGCTTGAATAATCTCGGCTTCAGTGTTAGCTACAGTGAAGTCATTCCTCACCAGCATAATCTTGCACAATACGCTCCTAAACAGTCTCTTAATTCAGTGCCAATGCCCTGTCATTTTAAGACTAATTCATATACGGTTGACGCTTTCGATTATTTTCACCACAAAGAATCTACTTTATCCGGTATAGGAGGCTCTCATGACACTGTGTGGGTACTAGTTCAAGATAAACAGCAAGACATATCAGTTAAACCATGCTTATCGAACGAGGTTTGAAAGCAATTCAAGAACTACTTCCATGCCAGAAGATACAATTGTATTTTAACCGGTTCTGATCTTCGAAGTGATTATGAAGTTTCCTCAGATTTGTTTAGAATGGATGAGAATGAGAAGAAAAACTACGAAAATTCAGGCAAATTATGGCAGTTTTTAAGAATTACACAACCTCTTTTTACACAACTCTGGTGTCATTGTTGATTACGAGCATTGTAATCAAGAAGAAAACCCTGAACAGCTCGTCCCATCCTGGAGTGCTTTTAATGCACTTTTTACGGATGAAAATTTGCAGCAACAACAAGTCGGATTTCTACCAGTGATTCCAAACCCAGTAAATCAGCATGCTACAGTTTACACTGCTCTATTGAATTTCAATAGTGTTCTCGATTAGTTGTATCAAAATTATTTACCAGTAACCTGTGACAAAGGTGTATAAGCTATTGAATGCGAAGTGCAACTTAGCAATCCAGATAAATTTTCAAATATTGTATTGGTGTTGGGCGCATTCCATATGGTTAAAATTGTGCTATGTTGTTTAGGTAAATATCTTCGTGGAAGTGGAATATACGAAGTGTTTATAGAATGTTCAGTCTTTGGAGTAAATGTGCTACAATCGGTTTTACATGGAAAGAATTATGTGAGAGGTGTCAAGGGGATATTCATGCTGGAAGAAACCATGTTCAGATTGCAGGTGAAATCTTTTCTGGAAGAACGTTCCATTGAGTCCTACGCTACAGAGTTTAAAAACTTACAGAACATTCAGCAGAATATTTCTCTGGCATAGGAAAACAAATCAGATCATATAGATGTAGATGGTAATGTGGAAAACTCTTTTCGGACATTAAGAGGTTTGTCTGCCGGGGGAAGAAAAATGTCAGAGCAATTTTTGTACTGGGAAAATTTTTTGAAACTCGTTCAACTTCTCAGAAATTTGATTCGTTCAGATAGACAAGGTCTTTGGGAATTACCTTCAGATACAGTGCAGAAACTTCAACCAGTATTTGCCGTATTTGACTGTGTCAACTATCAGCGATGTTCTTCTCTGTATTTAGAAGACATGAGGAGACTAACCAAGAAAGCCCCAGAGGTGCATGAAATGTTCATGAAAGGGAAACATGTTGTGAAACGATATGATCATAAATTTTCATCTGTTGCTGTGGATATGGCACTAGAACAAACCATTAATAGATCGCAAAAACATTCATCTGGCATCTTAGGGCGAACTAAACAGAAGGAGTTTATAGCAGAATGGGAAATAACGCATCATGAACGTTTGATGATATCAAATCTATTTCGAGAGGTAACAGACTCTATTGCTTTTGTCGAAGGTTTGAACATTCACTATGAATTTTCGAAGAAGCAAACTCAGAACACAGATACAAAGGTTGTCTCAGTGTTTAAATATATATTACACAAAGGTAATCCGTTTGATATGCATATGCTTCCTAATCCATTGCACAATCTGCTAACAAAAGCACTGGTTTCCCAAGATACAAAGGAAAGAATATTAAAATTATTTAAGACCGGCGAAGAGATGTATTGTACATTGCGGAAAACACGATACGAGGACAAAACAGTAAGAATATCAAGCACCATTCATAAAGCCATGTTGCCACCATTTCATTGCACCAAAACGCAAAGTAGAGGTGCTACAAGGAAAGTTACTAAAAAGTCATCTCACCGAATGATACGAATAGCTTAGGATCGTTCGTATGACATGCAAGAGCTCTTTCGTAATGAGCTATCTGAAAACTGTTCATTGTTCAATGACCAAGGACTAATGGTAAAACAACCAAAAAGTGCATTGTTAAAAGAGCTGGAAACATCTTATGGTAGCACCAGTGACGATAAAACCTGTTTTATAGTCGACGTCATGAACTCTGTACGAAAGGTTATGACAAATGAAAATAAAACCTTTGGTGAAGCTGTTTCAGTTTTTTCGTCATACATCGGGAGCATCACCAAGAACTGTGGAGGAGTAGATTACATTTTTGACAGTTATCGCAAATTTTCTCCTAAAATGTCTGAAAGGGTGCAAATGTGGGAGGGGGGAACGTAGTCAAAATCTCAGAAGATATTCCATTTCCTGTCCAACTCAGCAGTTTTTGGGGATCTTCAAGAAACAAACTGATGTTGCAAAAGTTCATTGCCGATACAGTGACAGCTTCTTTGACTCAAAAACCACATAATACAAACCACACTTTTAGTGCCCTTCATGGTTATGAAGAGGAAGATGTAATATTTAACTGTACATCTGTGCAAAGTTTAAAACAGATAAATCACCCAGAATTAAATTGTCTGACAGTAGAGGAAGCTGACTTCAGAATGTTGATTCATTCAGAACATGCATCCCTGTGTGGGTTCGCTAAAATCGTTCTTGTTAGCGCCGACACTGATATAATGGTGTTAACTATGTTTCACTTTCTTACTCTTCAACGATTTGGTGTTCAGGAACTTTGGGTGCCTACTGGAGTTGGTGATTCTACACTATTCTTATCTGTTAATGAGATTCACCAAAAAATAGGTGAAAACTTATGTTCGTTGCTTCCTGCCATCCACGCACCATCTGGATCAGAATATACAAGTAAATTTGGTACCAAAAAATCTGCTCTTCATTGTGCATCTGTAGAGTATTTGGAGAGTTTTAGCGTATCATCTGACTGGATTTATATAGAGCAAAGCCTTAAATCTGCAGGAGAATACTTAGTGCAAGCACTGCGAAAAGGGGTCATTCTGTAAATCTTTAGATGAACTTAGGTTATGGCTGTATCATCATGCAAAAATATTGACACTGATAACTTGCCACCTTACTAGTAAAAGTGCAAAGGCTCACTTATTAAGATCATATTTTTACACATACCAACAATGACATTGTACTGACGATGTTGCTGTTGACTTAGATCCTTGTGAATTTGGTTTTGCAATGGTAGATGATGATTTGATGCCATAAAAGAACTTACAGAGATTTCCAACTGATTTTATTGGAGCATGTTTTTGCTTGAAATGTGCCAAATCTTCCTGTACTTGTAGAGCAAATGAAATAACCTGTTGCTTTTTCTGTAAGTGTAATAGTAGAGGTTTGCAACCAACTTGTAACAACCCCTTTTAAATATAATTGTATTAAGTGCAACAAAAAAATAAAAAAAATAGTTATTAAGTTATAGCAGTAGTAAAAATACATTGCTATTCTCCTTAAAAACACTAATTGTAACTTACTGGCCAAATTTCCATTTTTGTTCGTTAAGTTTTAACATAAATTTGGGGTTATATGGGGACGAAAGTGCGCGCCCGCCATCTTTGATGACGTCATAGCTAAAAAATGTACGAAATGGCAGATGTCCACATAAACTCTAAATACTTTTTAGGACACCTACTTAACAGTTCTGAAGAAAAATTCTTCGTACTCAATCTTCCTATCGAAGTACTAAGCATTTATGAGAGCGGTCGGCCGCCATCTTTGATGACGTCATAGCAGGAGAAGTGACCAGGTGGCGGATGTCCACCCGAGTCCAAAATACTTTCTAGGACACCTACTAAACATTTTTTAAAAGAAACTCTCCCTACTCGAACTTTCCTACAGAAGTGCTGTCAGATCCTGGACTACATGTAGTAAAGTAATCAAAGTTCAATTGAAGAAAAAATCTAGAGCATGATAATGTATTTTCCTTAAAAAAAACTACCCACAACAAGTTAAAATAAGCTAGAATTTTTTTCTTTGATATGCTGATATTTAAACAATCTCCTGTAACGCAGCAAATAAGGAAAATGAAAAATGCTTTGGATAAATCGTGTGCTTAATTTCAGCTTATTGTACAGAAGTAATGATATTTACACTTGAAAATATAAAATATCATTATAAAAGGTGCCCCGGTTTCTTTTACTGTAAAAATAAACATTAAATGTGGTGAAAAAAACCAATGGATCTGACAACAGAAAATGATGCGAATTTGTAGTTCAAAGTAAAGCTACTCGAGAGAGGATGGAAAAATTCTTTGTTGACAAACTTGTTGAAACTGCTATCTGTACATAAAAATAATATGACTTGCCTAGGTATTATTCATGTGATGCCTTGTAAATGTTTGAACAAATATAAACCGGACCTTTGCAAGTAACACCCGAATAAAACTTTAAATTGGTTGCTCTGAAGTTCTAAAAAAAATCCCAAGTAGTTTAGAAAGTTACTGGGAATTTACTTACGTTTTTAAGAATATAATTAGCATTAAGTCACTTCAATGCTGTGCATCTGGATTTAATCTTGAGTCGTTGCTTATGTCTACAATGAAACAATGAACAATTTTCTTCTTCTTCTTCTTTTTTTTTTTTTTTTTTTTGTGGGCACACGTAAAACAACAGGTGTATTTGACTCCCCTGTCGGCAATGAAAATTATTCAAGATTAAATTACGCCTAATATTCTCTTAAGTTCAGAATAGATAGAAAGCAAGAAACTATATTGGCGTTCAAACCTAAAGGACATGGCGTTGAACATCAAACTTTAAGTATTTGAACAAGATCTTTAAGAAAACTGGCAACTGCTCGTATTTGTGTGTAATACAAACAGTGATGTAAAAGTATTGACGAAAACCAAATCGAGATGGCTGTAACACTAATCTGGAGAAGGTTTAGGGGAGGGTAGCCCAAAGCAGGTAGGTTTTCAAAGAACGCTCAAAAATGGTAGTTTTTGGATTTCTATCGAAACAATTTTTGTTTTATTTCCTAGCAGGATTCTTGAACTTCAAAATAAAAAGTGATTTTGGTATTATTTCAAGCTCAATAATTATTTATTATCAAACATTACAAAGACTTGAAAAACCCGCTTTGCTCTACCAGGGGGACCAAATTGGGTGAGCTTAATTAATTGTGACTTGGTACATTTGCCAACCAAATATGAAGTTATAAATGATTAAAATAATTGACTAGCTACCTTCTTTCTTATTTTTTGGCACTACAGTCTAGGGTAGGCCTAGACCGTCTCAATCAGTTTCCTCCATCCCGCCCTGTCAGAAACAGATTTCCTCCATCCAGAGGCCAACAGTTTTTAAGTCTTTTTCGGCACAGTCGAACCATCTGGTTGGTGGGCGGCCCCTCTTGCGCGCACCATCTGGAATTGTGAAGGTGACTTTATGGGCTAGTTACCTGCCAAAATAAAAAAAAATGCATAAAAAAACTGTACTAATCCAATTTAAAGTTAGCACATATATATATATATATATATATATATATATATATATATATATATATATATATATATATATATATATATAAATGAATGTTTGTATGTCATCCATGAACTCAAAAACTGCCCAGCAGATTTGGCTGAAACTTTCACCGTTTGTTATTTTTGGTACTGGGAATGTTTATAGACCAGTTCGAAAAAAAATCCGATCGATAGTTCCCTTTTTATTCCAATTTAAGTCACAATTCATTGGATAAATACAAATAAAATTATCGGCTGCAGAAATTAATTCGCGTGAAAGATCTCATTGATAAGAAGTTAGCTGTTGCCATTTTTCTTGACTCTGAACAATTAAATTATTTCTTTATTTTTTTTATGGCTTTTCATGCAACGGGGGGATTTAAAACTCTTTCTATTTGATATTTTTAGCGATTGATTGATCTTGCAAACTGCGTGAGTACAAAATTTGAGTATAGTCACGGCTTCACTTGATACCTGGACCGATTATTATGAAAATTGCTATATATATGTATTTTTCCACGGAGAAGGTGCATAATATGCTCATTGAAGCCACTCGCCACCAGGTGGCACTGCAGAGTAGCAACTTCTGCCCCGTTCAACCGATTGTCATGAAAATCAGTATAATGATGTTTTTTTTTTTTTTTTTTTTTTTTTTTTTTTTTTTTTTTGTTGGCGTAGCAACACGCGTCGGGTAAAGCTAGTTTGTTTATAACACATAAAGAAGTAATTGAAAGTTATACTTATCCTATTGAAATAGAAATTCAAAGTCAGCAAGCACATGTGTCAAGAAATTATAAATAAATATATGATTAAATCCTATACCTGCTTTGCCCGATTCGCTTTGCCCGAAGGATCGTTTTTTTATTTCAATAATTATAAATTTAAATTTAAAAAGGAAACAAACGAAATGACCATTGTAGTTTGTAAATGGCGTCAGAATAACGTAATATTATTGACAATAAAAAAAATAAGATGGTCTTCGACTAATCAAAAGTTACAAAACTTCATTTTTTTAGAAATGTATAATTTTCTTTATTTTGAGCCTGCTACCGCCATGCAGCTTCACTACTGCTTCCCTGGGACTGATTGAAGCTCAGGGGTGTTCGGGCAAACACGACATACGTATGCATCGCCGCGTACACACTATGGGGTGGGGGGCATACGAAGGCATACGCTCTTTGGGCTACCCTCCCCTGAATGTCAGCTATATCAGCGACTATGTCAGCATTTTAGAAACTACGTTTTATGCTGCATCGGTGGTTGTTTTTTATCCGAAAATGAACATATCGTTGGACATCATGTATACATTTGTATCCAAAAATATTTGGTGTTCATCATGGTCTACGTACATGTGTTGAACATGCTTTGAATTTCTTCGTACATCATCTCTCTTTTGATGTTCATTCTATTGATAGCTCAGATTAAACTTCAGAAGTGACTTATAGCAATCTGGGTTGATTTACAAGATGATAGATTTATTTTTGATCGATTACATGATCCGATAGAAAAATATTCTAAAACAGATAATTGCACAAAAATAATCTTAAAAAAAAAAAAAAAATCTTGCTGTGTCAATAAGGCTATTTAGGCTATCAAACCAAGACCATTGTGTATAATTTTTCTCAAAACATTTTTATTAAGTTGCTATAATTATAAATATAAACCATATTATACAACAATTTCACTCGAAAAAAATTCTTTTTCTCAATAACTTATAGCTTTTTAGCACTATCTAAAAAAAATTTTTACGTTTTCATATCACGCTAAGTCAACAACATCTACAAAGAAAGTTTATAAAAGCAGAACTGTTTAGTCACATTAAGCTAGAATTCTGATAGCTATCATGCTATGTGAAAGTAAAATATTCACATGCGGAGGGGATCCAAACTACTAAGAGTGTAGATTTTTTTTTTTTTTTTTTTTCAAAATGAAAGGTGGAGACACTATCTACCCAGACGAAAAATGATTAGCACGGGACACAGGCCTATGACACTAAAAGCATAGGGCAAGTGCCAGAATTCAGGACTCTGAAGGTGCAGGACTCTGAAAATAAGTAAAGTTAAAACTTGAACTTAGAGTTGTGTTGGTAAATTGAAAAAACACGGTCAGAAGTTTAACAATCTATGTATAAAAGAAAACTCAAAAAAAAAAAAAAAAAAAGTGCTTTAAGTTGCAATCAAGCGCACAGTTTACACCGGCGAATAATAGTTTGGCTCTAATGTTTTCTTCTGAACCTAAAAAGAGAAAATATGCTACTTTTGATCGCTGGAAATTTGCTCACGAGAGGAGCTTGATATTCTTGCTCAGCAAATATCCTACGTAAACACGCGTAAAATGACGTTCAACAAATTTTTATGCTTAAAGGGCTTCGAATTTACTGTTTGCTACCACTCAGAGTGCGGTGTGACATGATCTTGCGCAAAAAACTATTATTCTTCTTACTTCTCATTTCCCCCCAAAAAAATTAGACTGCTCCATTAAATACAAATACAATGTTTAAATAGTAATATTATTTAATAATACCATTCTTACTTTCTAGTATAAAGAAATTATATATATATATATATATATATATATATATATATATATATATATATATATATATATATATATATATATATATATATATATATATATATATATATATATATATATATATATATATATATATATATATATATATATATATATATATATATATATATAAGGGTGGTCCTAATTTTTGAAGTTGTAGATATTTTGCATGACGCCCTCTCAATTTGTTCCATTATACAAATAAATGATCCATGCAAAATTTTAACTCAATCCATGAATATTAACACGTGCCCCTAGGGCCCCCTTTTTTGAGTTTTGAAGAAAAAAATTGCGGATTTTCTCATTTTTATGTAAAAATATTCCTAGGTTTCATATTTAAAGTAATTTTGAACCTCAGTAGATGTTGCTACTTCCAGACCAACCATTCTCTCACTTTCATGCTGTAAAATTTTACATATTACATAGGGTACATGTACACCAATGGCCTTGGGACAGGCATACCACTATTCGCGCTCGTTTCAAACCAAGCGACAGGGGAACATTTCTTTCCACCAAGATGGACACAAGGGATTCTTAAGGCCATTAATGAATGATTTTTGACAACAACAAATTGCCTCCTCCAGGCTTTGGAGGTGTTGATTTTGAAAATTTTCTGTGTATGTAATAGGAGTGGCAAATAGAGTCACTAGGTTTCCATGCTATAAATATAAGTAATGACAATTATATTTTAATTCGCTGTTCTTTAGTTATATACTTAAATGTTTATGCATACTTATAATTTAAATTTTGAAAAATCCTTGATTACCCTATCATAAAAATAATTTCTATTTTCCATATCTAAAATATAAATTTAAAAAACTCCTAATCGGAATAATGTAAAAATCTATACTTTAAACTTTCTTCTATTTCAGTACATAATCCTTTATTATCATCAAATTCCTCTTGCAATTCACAAGCTTTAGAAACCGAAATGGGTATCTATCCTAACCTGTTGAATTTTTTTTTTACATCTGGTCTACCACGACGCAAAAAAGCTTGACAACTATTGAGATCTGCTCGCATTTCATCACTGTTAGACAAATGCCATATAAGGGACAAAGATGCTACTTATTTATTAACAGCCTATGTAGATGCAGTAAATTTAAATCCAAATAACCTCATGATCAATCGTACATCCCTTAAGAGAGCAAGAGAAAATCTTCTCGAGGTAAAACCAGATTATGAATTTAAATTTAGATTTTTTAGCTATTTCCTGGGATACAAAGCTACATCCAGATATAACTGAAAAAAAAAAAAAAAACGCCGATAGGCTTACCGTGATAGCTTCAGGTTCCAATGTTGAACAGCTACTCAGAATTTCTGAGATATTTCTTCAGTTGTATATGATATCTTAGATTATTGCTCTTTATTGCTAACTGTTCAAGCTGTAGTGTTTTATAGAACGGCTTACAATACCGGCCGTATAAATTGTGCATGTAATTTTTTAGAGCAAAAGCTGAACGGTGATATATTGCATTTGTATTGCTATCATCATGCACTTGAAATCGTACTGCAGAGTGTCTTTAAAGAAGTTCTTGCCTTTCGTAGTTCTAGACTCGATATTCCATTATTTAAGCGCTTCAAAATTCAAAAATTACACATACCACTTAAATTCTAAAAGAAGAATTTGATGACATATTATTGTTCATAAAAAGCGGAATTAATAAATATTACAGAGAATTCTCATAACGTGTAATAATATTTCTTGGTGAAGTCCTCCCTCCTACAGGGATATGTTTTCGGCAACCTGGAACTTATCTGTGAGCCAGATGGGTGGCAAAAGGAATTTATCGTTTGAATATTTATGTATTTAGGAAACAATTTAAATTGACCTTACATGAAGAGATTGCCCGTAAATGCTGTTTTACAGTTAAATGTTGTATGAAGATATAGTTTTTCGCAGCAACCCATTCTAGGCCTTTTAAATTAATATAATGTCTAGTGTCTAAAAAACCTGCAGCGTACAAAATGATAACAAACATGCAGCAGAAGCAGTGATTGAAAAATTCATAAATCACTTATGGTATTTAGGGGATGAACTAGTAGCTTTGTCCGTATTGGATGAAGGAATTAACTTTGAAGATAGGAAAAGACTACACTGCAAATAATCAAACACTTTATGAATACTATTTGCACACGTACACTTGTCTCCTTTTTAAGAACACTATTTTTGTAATAGTTATTAGAACCGTTTTGTGAACACATGTCATAATACTTTTTGAACACATACACTTGTCCCCTTTTTTAGAACTTTTTCCGGTCAGATTTCAAAACACTTCTAGAAACACTGTTTATTGGTAATGCTTTCAAAAAGGTTTGGAATGTAAATTATTTTTAAATTTTTTTTTTAATTTTGCAAAAATTTCTTGTTTTTGCATTACACGGGAAAAAAATTCCCTAAAAATAATTAATGCGAATGCAGGAAATTAGAGACATGGAATATGAAGCTCAATAGACCTTTTTTCAAATCACAACAAACAGGGGCCGAGAAAAATAATTTCAAGGAGTTTTGTATGACTTTATTTACTAAAGTCCCAAAATGGGAGACTTGGCGTGTTCTGATTAGCAGAGCAAGTCATGTCTAGTAGAAATTGTCTTCACCTATTTTGCATGAATGAACTCTCCCCTTTTTTCCTGTTGAAGCCACAGCCTCCTTTGTATTTTCTCATTGTAAACATCTTTTTGTTGTTCAATTTCAAGAGTAGGTGCTTTTGTCAAAACAAGTGACATTCCATTCGTTTAGAAGAAAGTTCTGGAAAAACAGGGGTGCAGATCCTCCCTAAGGAGGATGACGCATCTCTCTGAATTTCTACAGATCACGAAAGAGATTCCCGTAATAGGACATCAAAATTCCCTTTAAAATTATTCCCCCCCCCCCATAAAAATATTTTGTAGCTCAGTCAGCGCCATGCTCCCCTCCCCTTGAGGACCCCTCCCTTCAATAAGGGAGGTTGAATTTCAATTGAGAAATTTCTTCACTTTTTTTTAAAATCAAAAATGTCGTTAGAATTTTTGACTTTGCTACGAGCTTCAAACAATATTAAAATAATATATTTAAGCTTAAAACAAGAAGATGAGTGCAGTACCACTTGTTTGTAAATTGCCAAATTTTGTTTAGATAGTTGAGAAAAAAAAACTTTAATGGAAATCGCTTAGATCACAGATAATGCGATAGCTCTCAATTTACTTTTTTACAATTTATCGTAATTTGTTGAATGAAATTGGAGCTATAACCGTTGATAATTCCTCAATGTGAAGCAAGCTGGACATTTATCTCTAGAAACATTATGATGATGCATAAATCATATGTCATCAAACATGTTGTGAAGCAAAACCGAAATGTTGACAACAATTCGGAACATTTTTTTTCAACATTGTGAAACAATAATGAAAACCAGACCCGGAGTGACGTACGGGCAGAGCGGGGGGGGGGGACGTCCTTAAGAGGCCCAACGGCTAAAGAAATTGAAAATAACTAGCAGACTAATACTTATTAACGTTGCAAATATACACTGCTAGCCTCTGGGGCTGGCCTCTACAGCTTTCGTTGCAAGGGGGCCCAAAATTTATAGCTTTGGGTCTCATGAAAACTTAAAAGTTCTACATTTTAAAGCTTGAATATGTTAAATATGTACTTAAAGTACCAATAACTAACTGTATTAATTGCATAAAAATGATTTTAGGGCTTTCTAATTGGATTTAGCCAGAAATTATTCAAGTATCAACATAGTGGCAGGGATATGTATGTTATCCCCATTAAACGCCAAGTCTCCCATTTAGGGACCATACCATATCTTCTAACCTAATAAATATTTTTGCGAAATTTCAGCTACATATGATTAGAGATGTGCATTGAACATCAAAACATATGAAAACTTAAGTATTTTCAAAGTGGTTCATATAGCGTGTGCCCAAATGTGACCAAACATGTTTTCAAATGTGTTGACGAACCATACTGCTGCCTAGACTCGTGTGTTGGCATTCGATGTTCAGTATTCAGAATACATTCGGAACACTTTCCTTCTGACGGAGCTTATTCAGAACACTTCATAGCGCACATTCACATATTAGGATCACTTTTTCTAAAACAAAGTGTTCCAAATTGTGCAGATTTATTTGCAGTGTACTTCAAAAAAAAGCTTGCTGAATAGGAAGACGTGTTTGATGACTGTATAAAAATTTTTAAATAACAGTAGATGATTTGGAATACTTTCTTAGTAAAGATCTTCCTCTTTATAGAATCAATTACAAGTCAATAAAACTGTTTGATAAGTTACAAACACCTAAAGATGTTTTCCTATTTGATCCTGATTCATGGCAAAATGAAGGAAGCTATTTAAAGGTAAGAGATATCGTTAAAATGCTGAAAGTCGTGAATGATACAACTGAAAGAGGAGCACAATTAATCGAAGAATTTCACAATCAATTTACCAAATATGAGTCACAAAAAGCAATTTAATATTTTACAGACACTCCAAGACTATCGGGAAAAAAAATGCACATGATTGAGATACGTTGAGAAAAGCGTACGAAAAGCGTACTTATTCAATGTAAAATCTTTATACGATATGAAGTAATTAAAAAGATTAATTTTAGTGCTACCTCGCTGTAAAAATATTTTGCAAATATAGGAGAAACGATGTACTGGGTCTGAAGTAAAAACTCGAAGATTTGTGGGAAAATTATCAAAAGTGTTAAGTTCAGCGTCCTAGGGGCACGTGTTATTATTGACCGATCGAGTTCAAATTTTGCACCGATTACTTTTTATTATAGTGTCACAAAACTAGGGGGCGTCACTTGTTGAATTCCGAAAAAAAAAATCCTATATAAATAAGGACCACCCTAATCTATATATATATATATATATATATATATATATATATATATATATATATATATTGAAAAACACTTAAATGTTTCTTTTTACATTACACGTGTAATTTTGTTCAGATAAAATCAATTAGCAGTAATTATTATTTTTTCTAATTTAAAAGTGAAGGTGGAATTTTTTTTAAAAAAATGGCTGTGCAGTTGCTACGCAGTCAAAAAAAACAAAAAAAAAAAAAAAACTTGATATATTTTTTACTTCCGTTTAATTAAATGTGATTACCGTAGGGAATATTCATGTGACTCCGCAGAACTACGGTAAATTTATTGCCAACTTTCTTCCAGACATTTCACATCAGCACGCGTAATTTAATGATATTACAATTCGGAAGTACCTAAGCATATTCTCTTCTAGCAAAGAAATATTACCCTGCTGAGAAATTTTCGCTCATTGTTGGCGAAAGTTTCCACACATTTAACCGTTGAATATTTAATCTCACGAACTAATTACAAGCAGAAATGTTTATTACTGGCAGTTTTATTTTGTTCTTTCAGAAATAATTCTTTTATGAAAATTAATATTTATATAATATAAATTTTGCTAAAGTTCATTTTGTTTTTGCAGTTATGGTTGTGTAGGCTTGTGTTTCTCGTAATTATTTATTATAGGATGCATATAATGCCAGTAATACAATTCAAATGAATTTTCCGCGGAAACAGAAAATGTTTTTGCGACAAATAAACGAACTAAAATAAAACGTAGAGCCAGCGCTAAGCTACTAGAAACAAAAAAAATAGGGGAAGAATGAGTACAATGAGACGTGAAAATCCAAATACATTTTTATTAAAAAACATAAAACTCTACTCTTTCAAATGGTACAATATTTGTCATTGTAATAGGTATAGTAAAACTGAATCTAGAAAAAACTACAAATTCACACAAATGAAAGAAAAAAAATAAAAACAAAATGCAGTTTTGTCTCACTCTTCTCATTGTGAATGTGAACAGTGAGACACATACTTTTTGAATTAGAGAAATTTGAAACAATCTAACTTTAAATGGAAAAATATAAATGATTGTTGTCGTTTGAATTTGGTTTGAGCCTTGGCAGAGTAAGTTTCACGTTGTCTTGACACACAGTAGTGATATCTCCCAAGTATTTGTTTGGGACTGAGATCAAATAATACAGATGAAAATTGACAGAAAGTGTCATCTTGTGATGTAACATTAGATAAGGATAGAATACTTTGTAGCTTTTGTCTACTACTAGTACACCAGCTTCTTTCCTGTCGGTTTCAGGAAATCTCCAAAATTGCTTATTTGATTTTCTTAGGCATGTTGAAATTTTGTAATGTAGAAAAATATTATTGCAGATAGCATATTGCAATGAAACAACTACATTTCACGATGAAATTTTTTCTACACTATTGTTCACAGTATGTAAACCTGTTTTTTTTTTCTTTTTTTCATAAGTTTTACCAGGCTGGGAATATCCAAACAGAAAATAAATTGATGTTGTTTCACTGTTCTCCCTGTTTCACTATACCCAATTCTCCCCTACAAGCATACTCGGTAAAAACAGACAAATATAAAAACAAAGAAATATGTTAAAAATTTAACTAATAACCAAAATTACAAATATTAAAATTGAAGTAGAAATTGGAAAATAAAAATTTAGAACATAGAATGAACGTGAAGCAAGGAACAGTGGCATCGTCAGGGACGAAGGACCAAATCTTTCTCCACCCAACTCTTTCTACTTGAAAAGCAAATGGAAAGTTCCCAAAAACCTAACTTCCCGGAGAGTCTTAAGGAGCGGCCAAAAAAAGAACAAAATCATTTACCTGCTAAAATGAAGTATAGTTGAGAAATTGGTAATATTTTAACTCTTTTTCTATCGTAAAGTAAGTGCTTACTGTTTGATTTGATTAACTGTTTGCAAATTTCGACAGCTTGGAAAGTATTTAAGCAGCTGACTGTGTATATGTGTAAAGTTAGTAATTAGTTTTGTCACTTTAACACGTTATGATGATATTATGTAACTACGTTGGTTTTAAGTTAATTCTTAAGTATAAAATAGAAACATTTTAAGCAAAGATGAAAGTTATTTATCAGTTTAACCACACCATATGCAACACTGCGTATATAAATTCCGCTAGATGCTGAAACGAAATATCACAATAATTACTAAATGTTTAATGTGTTTAACTGCATATAAATGTCCGTTGCTTGGAAAGTATTTAAGGAGCTCACTTTGTGTGTGAAAGTGATACAGTTAGTAGTTGGTTTTGTTAGTTCAACATGGTGTCATGTTGTTATGTAAATACGTTGGATTTAAGTTAATTCTTAATTATAGAATAAATACATTTTAGCAAAGATGAAAGTTATTTCTTAGTTTAACTACACCAGATGCTGCACTGGATATATATGCTCTGCTAGTTGTCGGAACATAAAGGAATGAACTCAGATAAATTCAACGCATAATACCAATGCAAATAAAACCTTAAATAGGATATTTTTGAGGGCTCTCAGTTTTTAATTTAAACTTTATATCGTATGTATGTTGGGCATCGCTCCGTAGTATTTTAAACTGAATTTACGTTTCCCATTATTGCATTAGCATTCAAAAGAGCAATGGAAATTAAACATTTCGTAACCAATCTAAGATCCCAATTCCATAATTCTTTTAAACATAATCTCCTTTGATGAACTATTTCAGTTTCAAAAATGACTTACTGAAAGTAATTTTCAGAAATACTGTCCATTATTTACCAAGTTGTTTCCAAACTTTTTTGTAAACACAACATAAACGCTCACACGATAGTAATTTTCATATTTATTTAGGGGTTGTGTGCTGGATGAAGAAGAAGAGGTACCCAAAGGATTCTTTCTTCTCGCTTGCTGTCTCTGTCCCTCTCTTGGGACCTTCTCACGCAACAAATGGTTCTATAGAGACTGTAACCTTTACCCCCATCCCTCTATCCTCGCCCTATAAAGGACAGGGACAGTTCATCCTCAAACTCCTCCACTGTTCCTCTGCAAGAAATATAAAAATCATACTGCGTAACTCTGAAAGCAGGCATGGAAAAAAGTTTTAAGAACAAAGACCTTTTTTGAGAAGCATGTAGAAGAATTGCTGATATTATGCTGTTTAGATTCAATGCTAACAAGAGGGAAATGTTCCAATTATAGGTTTTTTACAAGCTTTGTTTTCAGCGGAAACCAAATAAGCAAGTTTATACAATTAGCAAGCTAACATATAATAAATGACAAAAATGCAAAAATTGAACAATTGATGTTACTGTCGTCGACAGTAGATAGTATCATTGTTCTGTTTACTTTTGAATTTTACGGATGTAGATACACACGCAAATGTGTATGTGTGGTGCATTTTAGTTCAACGAAAAAATAAATAAATAAGTTAAAATATTAAAATATTTCCAACTATTGATCTTTTCAAAGTGTTAATTGAATATGTAGAATTGAATAACGTTTTACGCCGGCAATAAATATTCAATAGAAAACTTTGTTCGTGATTTCGTACGTTCATTTTCAGGAGAAAAAAAAAACACTTTTCAAAGTTGCAAAAACACTCTAGCATTAGAATCACAAAGCTGTCTGTCTTTTAGTCAGAAATTAAATCCGACAATACATGTTAAGATATACTTCTTACTGAGGAATAGTTTCTGCCTCTAATAATACTGGACGAAAAGATACTTTTTCAGGAACGTGACGGGAAAACAGATGTTTGGAAATCGATTTATTGGCAGATTGAAAGGTTCAAACTAAGTTACTTTATCAAACAAACGCAAAGCATTCGCCAAGTTTACATTAATTAACGCAGAAACGGAAATTTCATTATTCTTATAAATAAATCAATGGAAATGTTAAGATTTGCGCTAAGCTTTCTATGCAAACAAAATTTAGTTGCTGGTATTGTCTGTATCATTATTAAGTTCATTTAGGGGCTTGGTTTAGTTTATTCCTCATTCACATGCGCCGAAGAAAACACTTTTATTTGTACAGAACATATCAAAAAATCGTGTAGTATAGAAATTTTGTATCTAGAAATCTATATGGTGATTTTATGATTCTCATTCGAAAACTAGCCGAAATATCCCCTTAAACCTAAAACGGTGCAGCCATTATAATATGCAGGGTGACGCAGGAAACAGGAACTTTCTAACACTCCAACTAAACCAAGAGTGGTGGTGAGAAAAAACATTTTTTCCGTGTAATTGCAACCTTAAAACTTTAAGTTTAAGAGGCATTGTTCGAATTTATCATTTTTCAAAAAGCACGTCCTTTAGATGCCCTCCTCTTGTACGAATTCATTCTTGAAACCCTGCTGTTGATTCCTCACTGACCACTGCAACAACTCAGCTACTGCGAATTTCTTCTTAAATTCTCTGTTTTAACTCATCCAGAGCTTTTTTATTAGTACAAATCTTGTTGAAGTCAAGAATTCAGGATGAAATTCGCAATAGCTGACACATCCATCCCAGTTTCTGTCGGATATCTTTTCATACATAAGCTCACTTCTTTTGAAAATAGGTCCCTTACATCATCGACAACTGTAGAGTTCTCTGCAATTTTGTATTAATTAACGATTTTTTTTTTACTTTTATCTTTAAAGGTTTTTTTATTTGTTATCGTTTTCTTGTTTAATTTTTTTACCCACACTCCATTTATCGTGTACGACGAATTTTGAAGACTTATGTTCTTTACAAAGAGATTAAACAACTAAAGCCTAAGCGAGGTCACTTCAGTCATAATCATTTATGTAAATAAACTGCAATGAAGCCCGCCTATTGGACTATCAAGCCACAATGCTCTTGCGCTTTAAAGGTATTTAGCAATTGCAAAAACTATAAATAAGAGATATTCAGTCAGATCTAAATGAGTGTACTTTCTGTACAGGTATCCTTATATCCATTTTGTTGCACATGATCACAGAGTATTGAAAATAAAACCATTTTAGTTAAAAACAAAAACTCCTAGTAAACATTTGGTTGTCCTATAAAGCAGTTTAAGTTTTATATCATTCATAAGTATGGACTTTTTAAAATTCCTCTACGGAAACGTTACGTTTGTGTATCTGAGTGTTTGGTTGCTGTTTATACCTACACTTAATGAACTAGAAAAAATATTTGGACAAAAATAAACTATCCCCTCAAGCGGGAAAAACTAGCTAATTGAAAAATCCACATTAATTTCTTATTGTTTACAATTTTGCGAAATGTTTTTGACAGTGCGAAACTGAAATAAATCCTTTAATCTTTTTAAAGAATGCATTTTTTTTGGAGCTGAAAATGATCTGTTCATTGCTCTAAAACTCAATAACAATGGAATTAGAAGTTATTTTCTTTCATGTTTTGTGTTTTTTTTTCTATTGTGTGTGTGTGTGTGTGTGTGCTTTTTTTCCTTAGGGGATTAAGTACAAATTTGATATTTTCAATTTTTATCGTTTCAATCAGGCAAGGATTAAGTCATTTCTTATTGTTCATTTAGAAATTTGAAAATAATTCAAAAAAAAGCAAGTATGATATAATAATAAGCGCGTAAGATTTTATTTTAAATTTCACTACAGCTTTTTCTGATCAGGTTTATCGCAGTTACTAAAGGTTTTTAAGTGTGTTTGGTTTCTAAGTATGTGCCATTAGCTTTCTCCACAAAAAAATCGGTATAAGGAAGGTTTGAAAAGCAAAAGAGTAATAAAAAAAAAAAGAAATTAATTTGAATTCTGAAATTTTGAATTCAAATTATGCTTTTCGCAATCACGACAGGAACCTACTCATTGGAATTATTGTTTCTAGAAACGGCTCCTGTCCCCCCAAACCTGCCTCTCCTCCTGGGCAGTTACGTGCGTATAGTTGTGTGTACAGGAGCACGTGCGTGCACGTGTAGGCTTGTGTGTGTGCGTAAACCTGGGTGTATGCACTTAGGCGTGTGTATATGTGTGTAACGGCGTGTGTGTGGAAGTGTGTATGTGCGTGACGACGCATGTGTGTGTGTGTGTGTAGGACATGGACGGCACCGACCAGGAGAAACGGCTAAAGGGGGACAGTGCTCAGCACCGGTGAACAGTGGTGCTGCTGGTCCAAGCTGAAAAAGGAGCCACAACGCCAAGGACCGTCAAATGAAAACAATAAGCAATCGTGATTGCTCAATAAAAGCACTCACTGTCAATACACTTTAGGATCTTCTGTAGGTTTTGCTCAGTTAGACTAGGACTCGACGACTGCACTATGTTTTGATCCAGAACAGGAATTGAGTTGCTCTTCCAGCACCCTCAGAGGTGTTGATTTGGAATGAGAAATTGAAGACCGCAACGGATTTAACGTGCACCAGTAACCATTTGCGTGCGCGGACAATCTTATACCAGCAGACACCGAACCCGCGCGACTCTCTAGTGACTTTTTCAACACCCCTATCAGGCAACCACGTCCCATAATAATGTAATAACAGAAAAAAAATGAAAAGTTTTCAAGTTTACCAAATACATTGGTACTGTTTTTATTTTTTAAGAACATTTTTTTTTACAAAGACTTGCGACATCTTTTTAAACAAGCTTCAATAAAACATCCTTTCAAAACTACTAATTTTCTTCAACGATTTTAGTCAATTTATTACAGAGTACTTAATTCTCTTAATAATATGTAATCTTTGAGATAGAAGCGGGTTCTGGAGGTGTATTAAAACATTTCAACTAATAGATAGAAGATCCAATTCAACAACGGAGCACGAGATTTACATTTGAATGACTTCTCAAAAACTCACTACATAGCAGCCTCATTATTCTTTCTTTTGCTGTAAGCATTGCTTCAACAAACAGCATCATCGGTCGTATACAGCATCCGAGTTGCACTTTATTTAGATCATCTAGACATCCAAGCTGCCGATTAAAGTCTTATAATTAGTTGAAACAGGCTGCGATCGACGTTTCGAGTGTCGAAGTGATGTTCAACTCGGCTGGTAATTATGGTTGCTCACTAGTCAACAAAAAAGAAAAATATATAAATAAATAAAAATAAAAAACAACTTTTTATCTGAATCCTAGTTTTAAATAGTCAATTCCTACTAATTTTGGGTCCAGAAAAACGAATATGATGTGGAATTGTTTTTAAAGATACATAAAAGCCCACTGGAGCAAGATGCAAAGCAACCACACATTGATTTAAAGGTAATGTTAAAAAGAAAAAAAAAATCTGTGCAATAAATGTTATTAAATAAGTCCTGTTTTACTAAACAAAACTTATTTTTTGGAAAGCAGTGGTTGCTTTTAGCTTTTTGCTGTAAACGCTTCATTTTTCGATTGCTTTTTGTACATTAAAGAAGGATCATCTCTTGTAATAGTTCAGCAACATTTGGTAAGAATTAACTTAGCCTAATGACCCTGATATCTGCGTTCCATTGTAAAGATGTATTGGTGAAATCTTTCCTCATGCTCACTGCTTATAGCTTTAGTTTTTAAACAAAATATCCTGAAAGAAGTGAACAAAATATAACATAGATCACAGAACTTCCATAGGGATTGTTTGACAACTGTTTTTTTTTTTTTTTTTTCGTTCTCGTCTTCTCTGCTGCTACGAAATACTTGTAATACACTTAAAAGGCTTTCTGGGGTTTTTTTTTTCTCCCCTCGCATTTTTTTTTTTTTTTTTTTCAAAAACATTGATTTTTATAATTGCGAGCATTTTGAAGGGTCGTTAAAAATCCTCTCTTTAACCTTAGCTTCAGTATACCTTTGAATTTTCCCTCTACGATATTGGAAAGTTGTCTTTGTTCACAGCTTTCACGAAGTTCTTCATTATTCCCAGCAGACTGAACATGGGTGGAAGTAGAAATGGATGGATCAACTAGAGGCTGATTTTGGTCATTTTTCTTTCCAGAACTTAAATTTCTTGAAGTTCATTTCAGTTTTTATGTAGTGAGATTTTCTATCCGAAGCTGGAGTCAAAGTTTAGAAGGCAGTCACACCCATGGAGGGTGTTTCTATCTGCCAGGAAAAAAGAGCATTAGTGTAAATTCATTATCCTAGTTGGCTCTGTATGTTGAAAACTACAGCTGAGCTCAACTTTTTATGGTGAATTTCGTATTTAGCGAGGCAGAATACTTCGGAAATATCTATTCCGATGCATGTTTGGTGTTGACAAGTGTAATCTGTTACAGGATGTGAGTTTACAGCTAGCCATGCTTGTCATTGTGGCTCACTTCATAACGTACAAGGAATCGTAAAGTAGGCTACGGGACACATTCATAGGCATACTGTAAGTCACCGATTTCATAACTCTAGTAACGTGTAAAGGAAGCTGAGAACTAAAACCTATTTTGCAGTTGCTGTGTCAACAGGCTAGTAAAGCAAATTGCATATACACGAACTATTTAGAGCAGCAAATAGCGGCTAACAGCTAATCAGCCTTTAATTTTTCAAAACATCTCGTATTTTAACATAATTTAGTCTGAAACCATTCTTAGCCTAAGTATAGCTTAAAAAATCTCCAGAGATTCGGACTATATTATAAGTAGAAAGTAATAATAAATTCTTAAACTGAGCTTTTCATGTGTTCTTAAACTAAGAACTAAAATAGCGTTTTTCTCTCAAAGTTCCCATTAAAATAAACTTAAACTTAGCGTAGTTAACAATTATTTCTTAGCAGCTGAATATACTCCTTAACTTCTAACCAAATCCCTTTGAGAATACAAAGTTAGGGTTTTAGTGATGAGGAAAACTTAGAAGATTTCATATGATAATACTTAAAGAATAATACCTGATAGTTGCTGATAGGCAAAATTACGAGTGAATACGGGGGGAATATTAAGCAAGTAATTCGTGTTGGGTTGTGTTAATAAATATGTTGGTTTCATTCGGTGCACGTGAAATACATTAATAATGAAAGGATTTACTTATTGAGCAGTTGTTTATTAAACGTTCTCCGAAAGTGTAATGTTTTTTTGGTTTGATTTAGTAAATGAACCAAATAGAAAATTCAAATATAGGGGTTGTTTATTAATACTTGTACTGTTGAAAAACTCTTATTAAATATATATATTTAAGATATATATATATATATATAGCTTTTTTTCCTCAGTTAGCACAATGTTAGGTAAAAGCATGTAAATAAAGCTTTACCACGGAGAGATGTCGGATGACCTTCAGGTGGAACAGCATTTGTATCATTCGAAGCAGTGAGAAACAAAGGGATGCAAGTGCCAAAATTGAAAATTTGGAGGTAACCAATTCAAATTGCAGGTGAAACCTCCACTCTTTCTTGGGGCAAGATATAGTACTAGTAGTCCTGGTAGGTGCTGATATACAGCATGATTTAGAAGAACGTTACAATGAAAGCCTACCAAGGATTTGAACTTCAAATGCGTTTTTCCCGAAACTTAAAAAAGTTCACTTACATTCCTTTGATTATCACTGCCACGTTTGTGATAGGCTGTTTGTTATAATTTTGTAATACTACATAAGATTAGCGTTACCACTCGGTACTTTCTAGCTGATTCAGTTTATGACAAATGATGGAAATGATGTCTACTCTTCAAGGTCATCCGACATCTCTCCATGGTCAGGCTTTAGTGCTAACAGCGAAAAATGAAAATGACGACAAAAAACTATCACGAGCACCGCAAAGGGTTTTGAGTGTGAACCACCTAGTGTGCACTGAAATCTCTTTGTGTCTCAAATCCGGTATCCCAAGTCGATATATATACCGTTGGATGCAGAATATCCGGAGGAAGTCATTCCGCTCGATCTCATTTCTCTAAATCTTGCCGTGCTGGAGATATAAAATTAAAAGTATGGCATTAAAAGCATCAATCGTCACCCGCGGCAGCGCCAAATTTGGTGACATATAGCCAATTTGGTCGCCAGAAATGGCCAGTTCAGTGACCAAATTTGGCGAAACATCGGCAAATCAAAGGCAGCTAGGGGACGGGGTACTGCAGAAGTTAGGCTTGTGATCTAGCCTTCTAGTTTTTATTTTTATTGAATATGTGGGATATGGAAGCTTATTTCTTAGCGTATTACCGTTATTTCGATTAGTTTCTATTTTAATAGACGAAGACGGAGCAGCATGGATCCCCGGGGCAAAACAGAAGAACCCTTTCATTTGGACTGCATGATTGAACTAAATAGTGAGACATTTTAGAATTATTGAAGGATAAGAACGGATTTGTGCACCAGTTTTGTCATTTTGAGATTACCGCATACTTGATTCATCGAATTATTGAAAAAATTCATGTGCTTCTTTTGATATAGTTGACACTTCAGCATCTAGGTGTGTTGGATTACTTCATTTACCAACATTTTTAGCCTGAAAGTCAAAATATTCAGCTTTATATATATATTTTTGTCTATTTACTTTTGGATGGTTTTGTGAGCATTCATAAAACGGTTATTGTTCGATTATGAAGCTTAGGGTGACATAGATCAAGATATAATGGAGAATCCGAAGAGAAAACAAAGACGAGCAGTTTTACTTGCTTCATCCTTCTACGAAACAGAGCTGAAGATTACCATCCCGAAGTGCAGCAGCCCCCCAAAAAAAGAAAAAGATTGTTTCGAAGAATTCATCTCAAAAGTGACAAAAGAAAGACAAAATACCATAATGAAAGGACTAACAATGACAAATGGAAGATAAATTTGAAAGGAAAAAAAGTAACTGAACTGAATAATAGTGAAGGGGAGGAGATGTATACATAATGTCTTTACTGTAATGTCCTATATTCAACATTGTAAAAAAATTCCATAACCTCAATAATTACTACCGGGTAATGTTCCCAGATTTCAAGGGTTTTACACTAGTTTGATGTGAAAAACAAGTTTTTTTTTTTTTTTTTTTTTTTTGCTAAAGAGCTTCCTAAATCGCATCAACTTCGATGAATGCAGATTTTACTCTGTGGTGATAATTATTTTTAACTACCGGTGTTAAAATACGTTAGACTTGTTTATTAGGAGCCTCTCCTTCAGTTTAGTTACGAACCTTTCGGACTGACTGAGCCCCAAGCAAGGGCGAAATGCAGTCCCCGGATATTATAGCTTTAAAGGATTTACTTGCAATTCCGTCTTAGCTTCGGTAATATTTGTTTTATGAGCTTGCCCGGTAAATCAGGTGCGTGCCATGTATAAGTTTTCACTGAAGGTTCATGAGTTATTCCAGAAACATGACTGGCTTTGTTTGGAAAGGTTTCTGAAATTTTCAGAACGGTTCCAAATTAAATTGAGAAAAATTACTAACTTTTCGCTGAAAACTCTTGTTTTTTTCCCAGATATGTTACTGTCAGAAACTAGGCACAATAGCTGCCCATTATTTTACGGGAACGTTTCGAAATTTCATTATAGTGAAGGACCACCTGAGGAATGAATTATATGTACAGTTGGCACAAGCGAACAAACAACACATGTGCCGGAATAGATAGTGACAATGATGAAGCGATTTTTGTGATCACTCATTCATTTAGCCAAAGTTAAATGAATGAGTAATCACAAAAAGTAGTATTATAAGTTTAAATTTATTTTATCTAAAAAGTTGCAAATACACTATGCAACTTTTCAGATAAAATGAATTTAAACTAATTGGTTTCATTTATTTTGTTTCTGAAGTAAAGCTTGAAAAATGATTACCCAATGTGTCAAAATAAGGAAAATCTACTGGATTTTACCTTGAGCCTTTTTTAAGCAAAAAATGAATCGGCTTTTTAGCTAAAGTCGTGAAAAAAGAAAATTTAAGCTACCTAAAACAATTTTATCAGTTTTCTCTTTTTGCTTGGTTTGTGTTAGCTTTTCCAGCACGAATGACACTAGTTATAAAACAAAAGTTCAGCGCATCTGAAAACCTTATTATCAGCATATTCTATTTCATATTAAATTTTTACGACTTGTTAAACATTAAGTGTTCTATGCGGCCCTTCTTTCCTCCGCAATCAACAAGCAAAAAACCAACAAAATATGAATTTAAAACCTATTCTTAATTAAAAATTTTAATGGATGTTCCTTTGGGAGACAGTTTCATTTTAAAAACATATTTAACAAAGTAATGCAGTTTTTGTATTCTTCGATATGTTTCTTAATGACAGATCTTAATTATTGGAGTTGTTCGCAAACTTCCACGACTATAAGGAACAACCTAAACGATAAAAGACCCCTCAAATATTAAATCCATTCTTAGAAATTTTCAAAATTTTTACTTATTCAATGGGGTCGTTTCCTTCAGTCAAAAGTACTACTTTCAGTCATTGAAATGGATAGAATGAACCAAAAAAAAAAAAAAAAAACATGGACCCAGAAAATACTTTCATTTTCCCAACAGTTTTTTTTTAATTAATTTTTTAAACTATCCGATTTTTCAAATAAGACGTGGTCTTGATGACGTCACAAATGATGCAATTTGCCGCATCTTTCTTCTATGTTTCCACATTATAATAATCAAGCAGCGAATTAAAATTGCGCTCTACGCTTGCTATCAACTATATCGTTGCCAATGAACGTGAGTAAAGATGCGAATTAAATATTTTGTTCTGTGAATGGCATTTCATCATTTGAGATATCACACGACAGAAGTGTAAACAATGAAAGCGCACCGATTTAAGTAATTTTTTAAAAATATTAAACTTAAACAAATTACTTAAAAAATGGGCAGATCCTATGTTTTTAAGCATGCTCTTTCAGAAAAAAATACTTTTAAAATTTTGGAAACGACCCCATTGATTTACGGCGTTCAAAAAGCCATAAACATAGAAAATCGTAAAAGCATGTCTGTGTGGGCTTAAGGAGTTTCCTAATTACTCAGTCACATTAGACACAGTTCTAAATGAGGAATTAGAGCGAAGTGTAGCATTATAATGGAATCGCGCAGTCTAATGTAAACCATTTAACGTAATCTTATGAAAGACTTATCATTGCAATACCGGAAAGCCAGTTATTGACCATCCCTTTGCTAGCCTGAAGCATTCATTAGATGCTTTACATATAGTGGACTTCCATGTCAAATGTATTTACCTTTCGCGCTTTAAATTACTTATCCTTTGCAAACAAAGCCGCTTTCATTTAAATCAATATTATGAGGTGATTAAATACATATTTTTTGCTCGTTCCTGACAGGATGCATTTCATTGAATTAAATAAATCAAAGTTATTTTTTAATAATTAGTGCAATGAATAAAGAAGAAGTAAAAGTATAGAATAGCAATACTATGATGATTGACGAATTATTTACTTCTTATTACGGCGCAATCTTTTTGAAATCACTGCAATGTATAGTGGCAAAGTTTTAATTTTACGTTTCAATGGCACTTTTAATTGTTTGGTATTGAAAGATATTATGCAAAAAATGGTCAACCAAACAAGCAGTACTTTTGAGTATATTGCGTTTAAAGTTCATCATCAATGACCAGTTTCTTACAAGTCAGTTAGCATTTTTTTCAATAAATGGCATAGAAATGCATAATTTGGTTTAAATCTTTTTTGCATCCTGTACTATGTCAGTTTATTTACCAACCAACTGAACAATTCTTTTTTGCATTTTTGTAGGTTAATTCATTTTTGCATAACACCGTCCCTTTAACAGGTGGGTTACATTATGTTTTATCTGTTTAATACCTTATTTTTATTCTAGTGACGTATTTTTTTTAGTAACTTTCATAGGGGTATACTTGTTTGTTTCATCTAGTTATGCTTCATTTTTCTAACGGATAGTTTTTCATTTTATCGATTTTTCAGTCTTATTTAAAGGCTTGATTTAGTAAAATAGCGCAAGTTGTACAGTATTTATTCTTTAAAGATGTTGCTTGAAGATTCCATCACTCCAAACACATTAATTAAATAAAAAGCAAACATATACCTTTTTTTCTAAAAAGCGCAATAAAATGTGAAAATTTAAAAAGTATCGTCAAAGAAGTAATTTTTACACAACCTACTGTAAATAATGGATTCAAAAATAGTGCCTCAAATGAAACAATTAAGAAAAAAAACTAAACACCCATTAAAAACGGAATTAATGTATTACGGGCAAAAAAGCAATTTCTATACAACTTTGATCAAATATGGCTAGCAATACTATAGTTGTCTCAAATGTGTAGAATGCAGTCACAGTAAGAAATTGCTGGTTTCAGATAGCAATAAACTCAAAGTATCGCCAATGTCTCTAGCTAAGACTCGATTTCAAGCAATTGGAGGAACTAAGGAAATGTATTGTTTGTGTAAACATGAGAAATGTTAGATGCTCTATTTTGATTATTTAAAGACCAGACTGGAACTTATTTATTTATTCAACTTATTTATTATTTTTTCCATAGCATCGGACATTTTTGATCAAAAAAATGGATCTAATTCTCAAATAATATTTCGTAAAGCTACATCAATAAATGAAACCCATTCAGAGTTATTTACCGGCATTGTGTATAGAGAAGGGTTGGAGTAACATACTCGAATGATCTAAAATTTCATTTCATTAATGAATTGGTCAAACTCCAAATGCAGTTTGTGAAAGGGATACACATTGAAGTCATAAGTTTGAATAGAATATTTGCAATTATTCCCATTCGAATAAAGATGGCCTTCGTAAATAGTTTCAAAATGGGTTAATCAGTTCGTTTATTTGTGAATAAAACTTTGAGGTATTGCTTCATAGCTGCTTATCCTTTTGATTCATTTGTAGCATTTTTATTTCGTATGATTTATTACAGACCGTCCAATTAATTATATGTACAAGAGTTTGCATATACAGGGTGAACCTGAATTGCTTTTACAAAGAAACAAACGTGATAGTACCAGTCACGAGCACTCGATAATTTCTGAATTGTTTGTTGGCAACACTGAAACTCCAACAAAAAGGACGCTGCTGTATTGACTCGTGGCAGTTCGAATATCCGTCTGTCGTCTTTGTTGAATTTCGAAATGTGCCGTCGTTGTACACATTTTTGTAATGCACATATGTTCCAGTTACTAATTAAAGCTTTAACAAGTTTAAAATGTTGAGCTATCGTTCTTGCGAATTGAATAGAATTTTGCTCTCCCAAATAACCAAGCTATTTCGTTGATGAATTAAACCCATCCAATTTTGTACCCATCCAGAAAACTAGTAATTTCTTTGGAGCATTCAGTCGCATTTCACTCTGAGAGGCATAAAAGAGGATTATTAGAATTTCAGCTTGATGTTACAACAGCGTTCATAAAGCGAATGAACGATACAAAAGTTACAAATTCAAATTAATGTTCAAATTTATGTATGGATCTGTTTCCACTTTCCTCTTTTCCGCCTCTCAGTATGGAATTCAAGCCTCTGTTCCTAGGAAATTATAATTATTGATCGTCGGGACGGATGCTTTCACTCCTCTAAATTTTCAGGAATAATTTAGAATCACTTTGTATATAATAAGCATATAATTTGTATATAATAATTATGTTCAATTTTTCTCCAAGGCTCTCGGGGAGGATAGCATATTGTTGGACCTTCCTTCTTGATAAACAGAAAAGATCTTGTGAACTTAAGGACTAGTTCTTCCCTTGAGAAAGTATCAGTTCCTAGTTCACGTTTTTTTTTTTTTTTTTTTTTTTTTTTTCATTTTGTTGTTCTTTCACGCTTGACTAGTTGTACAAAGCATTTAGTATAAAAATGAGCTTACTATTAAATAAATAATTACTGCGCCAAATATTAGTAGATCACAAATAATATTTAAAAAATTAATAACAAGAACTTTGTCATTTTAAAATAACAAAAATCATTTTTGACTTACAGCAAAATATTACAGTACGAGTATCAATTTTTGAAAATGACTTGTATTACCATATGTGTAATTTCAGAGGCAATTTTTTCTGATTGGAGAAGACTACATATGTTACTACATACTTAAATTATTACTAACTTGACGGTGCAAAAAACAGTAAATATTTCAATATTTCACCATTTCACTTTGCCCCACGTTCCCCTACTAAAACTGTTTCGAGAAAAAATGTATATCAGATTATAGCTCAATATGCTACCCATATGCACGTTTTGCTAATGAATAAATAAAAAGTGAGTTTTGCTTACAAAACGGCATTTTGAGTGCAGTATGGGTTTCAACAATGTAATATGTAAAAGATTTGGAAAACATTCAGCAGAAATAAAAACTACATAAGGAAAAAAATGCTAAGAAAGAATTAAGGAAACTCTATCATAGTATGTGTTAAAAAAAAAAAAAAAACTAAAAATCTGTGCTTGAAAAATCCTAAAAAGCGACAAAGGTTCAGGAAAGTTGTGTATAGGGAAAGATGTATGTGTGGGAATATGATACGAACTGAAATTGTAAACTATTTTACACAGCTTGCAGCGCCGCCTATTTCGAAGTGTTTAAGCTATACTATTAAACATGGTGTCGATTTAATTCAGAAAATAGTTACCACTGAAGTTTATGGTACATGATAATGCAAACTCTTTTTAAAATGTGATACTGACATTGTAATATCTTGGGATACATCAAAAGCATTTTTAGTCATTATAAAATATCAAAGTTCTTTTTATCAGCATTTTTAAAAAAATGAGGCCTACTGATGCTAAGTACAAGATTTAATTGTTTATTTGATTAATATAAGATATAATTTTACTTTAAATGTTCATGACAATTTGTAAAACTATTAAAACAAAAAAAAAATCAAATTTCTTAAGAACATGCTAATAGTATCTTTTACAGCTAAGCTAACAAACGTAAAAACAATTATTACTTCAACCAGCTTTTTTTTCTTAAAAAAAAAATAATTGGAAGACCGGAAATACTTAATTTAACATCCCAAACGGAGTCTGATATTTATAAGAATGTAATGTAATGGAGATTGAGTTCGTGTTGATTTCGATTTCTAACAACATTCTCAGGTCACGTTTTCCAAAAAGGATCCTTTTTCGAACTCACTAAAGATGGAAATAAATATTAGTAAACATAAACATCTGAGTACGAGATGCGGTAAATAATTAAATGGAAGAAAATAGTCTAACATTTGTGATGAATATTTTAAGTGAATTAAGTAGTTTTTTCTTCATTTTTACGAAACTATATAAAATCTGTTCACTGTAAAAAGTCGTTTCGGTCCGGTATTTTCGATCCGGTATTGCAATCCCTAATTGCCACGCTATTTCACTTTGCCCAACATTTCCCTACTTCAAAACTTAACAGTAATGAATTGACAGCTGATTATGAGTTTTTGTTTAACTCCATTCTGTATTTCAAAATTTTCAGGTACTTATTGATTAAGCAGTAAACATTGTTTAATGAGAAAACTACATTCGTTACATCACAAATTACAAAGAAAAAAAAGATACACGGTAGTATTCCTAGGTTAAGGTAGGCAAACAGCCTAATTTTCGAAAAAAAATCGATTTTGAGATTTTGAGAAATGTAGAGAGCTCTAGTGTACACTTCTTTCTAAATCCGCAATTGCTTTTTTAATCGATGAGTTATTGAGAAAACTAGAAGAAATTTACTAAACTCAAATGCACTGCTTGTACGTGAAATTTACTTTTTCTTTCTTGATTTTCTCATAACACGTTTTCAAGTTTTTATTTAGGCCAACAACTCTAGCGGAAAAAGTATTAACTTTAAAGATTTGAAAATTTGCAAACATGGTAATTGAACAAATTACTGTGACATAAACCTCGAAAGGTTATTGTGCATGAAATATGTGGTTTTGAAATAGTGATCAATTAAACTCAGGGGGCAGAAAGCACGTTTTGGGGGGGGGAGTTACAAACATTTACCCATAAAACCTGTTTTTTGTTTATTTTTTCAAATTGGAGCGTCATATCGCTCTCTTGTATCTCACAAAGAGATAGACATAAAAAGTTTTTAAAATTATGAAAAAATGAAGGCACTGGAAGTGTTAATTAAATGGTAGTTTTCTGCTAAAAATATGGCATTTTTTAAAAAGAAACCTATCGAAAAAAAATTTCAGCAAATCAGCAGTCAAAATGTGTTATTTATGTTATGTTCAATAATCGTATCAAGTTTCAGATAGGTGCAATGAATATTAAAGAACAAAATAATTCAGGTGTTCGCCTACCTTAAAGGACATCCTTTTTATTGGCTCAGTGTAAATGACGAAGTTTCCACAAACTATCATCACATTTAAACTGTAGTAGCATCAAAATACTACACCTTGTTAATTAGACATAGCATCCTGTGTATTGATATACTGTTGACATTCATGTCTGTCGGAATATGATTTCATGCATTATGTAATGCATTTCATAATGTATCAACTCACCGATCAACACAACTGTCTCCATGGCCCCATCCAATATGTTAAACCACTCATTATAGTGGTAGGTACGGATGACCCTGGAGTGTTATGTTATGTTTGCAAAAGCCATCTTCAAGGGAAGATTTCAGGTGGTTGGAAAGTGGAGAGGTCAACTGATCTCATTGACCTCTTCGCTTAAAACGATATTGGCTTACAGGAAATGGATCCATGCGATGACACAGATAAGGGCTACACTCGCCAATGTCTCTCGCTAAGGCTCGATTTCAAGCAATTGGAGGAACTAAACAAAAGTATTGTTTGTGTAAACATGAGAAATGTTAAATGCTCCATTTTGATCATTTAAAGACCAGACTGGAAATTATTTATTCATTCAATTTTATTTATTAATTTTTTCATAGCATCAGACATTTTTGATCAAAAAATATTGATCTAATTCTCAAATAATGTTTTGTAAAGCTACATCAATAAATGAGACCCATTCAGAGTTATTTAACAGCAATGTGTATAGAGAAGGGTTGGAGTAACATACTCGAATGATTGAAAATTTCATTTCATTAATGAATTGGTCAAATTCCAAATGCAGATTGTGAAAGGGATACACATTGAAGTCATAAGTTTGAATAGAATATTTGCAATTATTCCCATTCGAATAAAGATGACCTTCGTAAATAGTTTCAAAATGGGTTAATCAGTTCATTTATTTGTGAATAAAACTTTGAGTTATCTCTAGAAGTATTGCTTCATAGCTGCTTAGCCTTTCAATTCATCTGTAGCATTTTTATTTCATTCGATTTATTACAGACCGTTCAATTAATTATATGTACAAGAGTTTGCATATACAGGGTGAACATGAATTGCTTTTACAAAGAAACAAACGTGATAGTACCAGTCACGAGCACTCGATAATTTCTGAATTGTTTGTTGGCAGCACTGAAACTCCAACAAAAAGGGCGCTGCTGTATTGACTCGTGGCAGTTCGAATGTCCGTCTGTCGTCGTTGTTGAATTTCGAAATGTGCCGTCGTTATACACATTTTCGTAATGTACATTTATGTCTGTTGGAATATGATTTCATGCATTATGTAATGAATATCATAGTGTATCAACTCACCGATCAACACAGCTGTCTCCAGGGCCCCATCCAATAGATTAAACCACTCATTATAGTGGTAGGTACGGATGACCCTGGAGTGTTATGTTATGTTTGCAAAAGCCATCTTCAAATGAAGATTTCAGGTGGTTGGAAAGTGGAGAAGTCACCTGATCTCATTGACCTCTTCGCTTAAAACGATATTGGCTTAAAGGAAATGGATCCATGCGATGACACAGATAAGGGTTACACTCGCCAATGTCTCTCGCTAAGGCTCGATTTCAAGCAATTGGAGGAACTAAACAAAAGTATTGTTTGTGTAAACATGAGAAATGTTAAATGCTCTATTTTGATCATTTAAAGACCAGACTGGAAATTATTTATTCATTCAATTTTATTTATCAATTTTTTCATAGCATCAGACATTTTTGATCAAAAAATATTGATATAATTCTCAAATAATATTTCCTAAAGCTACATCAATAAATGAGACCCATTCAGAGTTATTTAACAGCAATGTATATAGAGAAGGGTTGGAGTAACATACTCCAGTGATCAAAAATTTCATTTCATTAATGAATTGGTCAAACTCCAAATGCAGTTTGTGAAAGGGATACACATTAAAGTCATAAGTTTGAATAGAATATTTGCAATTATTCCCATTCGAAGAAAGATGGCCTTCGTAAATAGTTTCAAAATGGGTTAATCAGTTCATTTATTTGTGAATAAAACTTTGAGTTATCTCTAGAAGTATTGCTTCATAGCTGCTTATCCTTTTAATTCATCTGTAGCATTTTTATTTCATGCGATTTATTACAGACCGTCCAGTTAATTATATGTGCAAGAGTTTGCATATACAGGGTGAACATGAATTGCTTTTACAAAGAAACAAACGTGATAGTACCAGTCACGAGCACTCGATAATTTCTGAATTGTTTGTTGGCAACACTGAAACTCCAACAAAAAGGGCGCTGCTGTATTGACTCGTGGCAGTTCGAATGTCCGTCTGTCGTCGTTGTTTAATTTCGAAATGTGCCGTCGTTATACACATTTTTGTAATGTACATTTATGTCTATCGGAATATGATTTCATGCATTATGTAATGCATATCATAGTGTATCAACTGACCGATCAACACAGCTGTCTCCAGGGCCCCATCCAAAAGGTTAAACCAATCATTATAGTGATAGGTACGGATGACCCTGGAGTGTTATGTTATGTTTGCAAAAGCCATCTTCAAGGGAAGATTTCAGGTGGTTGGAAAGTAGAGAGGTCACCTGATCTCATTGACCTCTTTGCTTAAAACAGTATTGGCTTACAGGAAATGGATCCATGCGATGACACAGATAAGGCTGCACTCCACATTCGTGGAAAACTGACTGAAACCGAATGCAGAATCGGAAAATCTGGTATTTTTCCGTTTCTGCCTGACCGAAACGCGACTGAATGATGAAAAATTCCAACTTTATCTAACTGCAGAGGCTTTTTTTATGGGATCAGTGTATAATTTGAAGAATCAAATACCCTAGTTTTTGACCAATTCCAAATTAATGTCACTTTCCAGCGCGTCGTAAGTTCTCGAAGAAACATTCTTAAGTCATGACTGATTCCAGGTGCAGACAAACATACCTTTTTTCAGAGTGTATAAAAGGGTTGTTTGAGGTAGCTGTCAAGGAGATTATTGTTTGTTCAACCATAGAAGACGCTGGAGTTGAACATTGCACACTTTTGCCCAAAACTTTTAAAAATGTCCAATTATATGCTTTCCTTCTCATTGCTTCAAGTGAACATTTTATCATTTTTGATTCAATCAATGCTAAAAAGCTTCGAGCTTCCAAATATTAACAGAAATCAATTTTTGTTGCAATTTGTTCTACAACAACGCTGTCTTGTTTAAATATCGTGTCGGTCCAAATGTAAATGTTTTACTTTTCATAATAATATTTTAAACATAATAACAAAATATTGCTGTTTTTTACCACAGTTTACTTTTTTTCTTGTCAAATTATGATCATGTTTGAAAAATGGGAACCATTTTCACTGGAATTGTTCTAGAATAGCACAGCAAACGTATTCCGGTTTTAATTCAAGTCTCCAAAATTTTGATAAAATTCGCTCAGTAATTCTTAAAAAGCTTTAGAAATGAGGAATGTATTTAAAAGCACAGGACGTGGAATCTTGGTATGCCCCCTCCCCCCCCCCCCCCCCCCCCCCCAACTGGTTCAAACATTAAACTTTACCAGAAAATCATTAGCAGAAAACTCTTGTGTGTTCAACTTTGAAGATTTCCATTTACTTTCACCCAAATTTTAAGCTCTTAACAGCGATGCTTCTTGGTAAAAACGTTGAATATACAACTCCACCGTACACTTTAGAGACAAATTTTTAGGTATGTGCATGAAAGCACGTAGCAAAATCTTTATAATGAAAGCACTGAATGGGCCTCTTAAGGAAATCATGTTCTTAACTCTTAGTCGCAATGAAACTTGCTTTCAGGCACTATGTAGCTCGTTTGGTAAAGTACATTTATTCATATGTAGGGAAGACCGGGGAATGTTGGAAAACTTTTTAAACTTTAATTTTTTGAAGCTTGTTACTGAAGCAGAAAAACTTTCTTTCATAGCTTTAATGATCCTTATAGTATCAGCAGTAACTTGGTATTTTTATTTAGACACTACTACTATGCTTTGTGTATTTTTACATAATTTTATGTGAACCTTGCAGAGTTCGCACACTTGATCCGTCACCGGGTCAGTTGGAGAGAAGTACGGGGTAAGTTAGCGAATCGGAAATAATTCTTAATATACACAGAAAATCTGCCATCAAGCTCAAGGCTGTCTCAAGCAAATCAAACCTACTTATGAGTAAAAAAAAGCATAAGTAGTATTCCAATAGCTATAAAATTAGGTGTTACCCCATAGAAAAAGTTAACTTCGATTTTAGAAGTAGATGTTGAAAAACGCAAACACTGAATCGCCACGCATCGTTCTAACTTGATGAATGATTTCCTTTTGGAGGAAGGAATCATACGAAGGGAATGGCTAGCGTGTTCTCCAAATATTAATGCAATAAAGCATGTTTGGGACATTTTAGGCTACGAGTCTCTGGACGCCTACCACCTCCACAAACTCTCCAAGAACTGGAAAGAGCCCTTCAGGAGGAGTGGGGCAGAATATCCCACCCCCTGATTACCAGCCTCATCGATTCCATAACTGAGAGTAGTTTTACATTGCTGGCCGTGTGGGGTTACCATACCCCCTACTAAGAGAGATTTTCTTTTAAAGCCACCCTCCCCTTTTATTCGATTTTCTCATATGCACAAAGTGCGTTTTTTTTCCTTTTTTACCCAAAAGTTTTTAAAAAAAAGTGTTTTATTCTTCCAAACAAATTTAGTTGTTGTCTTAAATAGTTTACTACGTCTGTCGATAATGTATCAATCATCCAAAAAGTTCTCCAGGTTCAAGATCAACCCAAAATCTGAATATCCTTTAATTGTTTTGTGCAGTGTAGTTGATCAGAGTCAAATATACATATGTATACAGGGTACGTTTAAACTTGCAAAAAACAACTATTTTCGCAGCCGTTAGTAATAGATGCATGCTTCCAATTGCAAAAATGTTCAAAATCAGATGCAAGGTTAAGATATTGAAAGTGTAAAGCAATAAATTACTTTTCAATAAAAAAAACCGCCTTCAAAAAATACTCAGGAACTAAAAACCAAAAAATAACTGATTACACTTACATTCTATTTCCTACCCAAACATAGAAATGAAATTTTACAATTCCAGTACAAAAATCAACAAAACTAAGCACCGAATTATAAAATAAACACTGATTTAAATTACTATACGATGAATTATTTTAAATACCTAACTTATTATATACGATCTCTTAATTTTTAATAACCTTTTGAAGTCTGGGCCTCCTATAAACAACTACATAACTAACTGACAACCCACCGAATCCTGAATCAAACTCTAATTTAACTATACGCGAAATCAGTCTTCAAAACTAAACCTGCTCAGTTACGTTATGTAGTTTATAGGAGGCTCCGACTTCAAAAGGTTATTAAAAATTAAGAGATCGTATATAATTAGTTAGGTATTTAAAGTAATTCATCGTATAGTAATTTAAATCAGTGTTTATTTTATAATTCGGTGCTTAGTTTAGTTGATTTTTGTACTGGAATTGTAAAATAAATTTCATTTCTGCGTTTGGGTAGGAAAAAGAATTTCTGTGTTTGGGTAGAAAAAAGAATGTAAGTGTAATCAGTTATATTTTGCTTCTTAGTTCCTGGGTATTTTTTGAAGGCGTTTTTTTTTTTAATTGAAAAGTAATTTATTTTTTGCTTTTTAGTGGGGTAAATAACACGGCGAGCGTCTCGGAGATTTCCGACGACTGTGAGGAAAGGCTTTTTCAAATGCGTAACTCTGTACAAAAAAAAAAAAAATTGTTTTCATCATTTGTTCAACTTTATCAAAGTTTGCTTTCCGAAAGCAAATGCACGAGTCATTAAAAAAAAGAAAAAAAAAGAAAAAGAAAAGAAATCGCTTTAAGTTTAAATTTGTAAAATTGTAAATTTTAGAATTGTAATATTGTAAATTGTAATTTATGTTTCGCAATTAGTGTCATCTAACTCGTGATAAAAGTTGCATGTTTCTTCACATGGCTCCACTATAGATGAAGATTAAAAATTCCACCAGAATGAATTTTATGTTTGCTTCAGAGAATCCTTAATTCAAAATTTTCTTTATTATTACTTAATAATATTTTTTTTTAGTACTTTCTTTAACTATAGGTAAAGAAAGTATAAACCTTTGTTTTATGGCCTTTGTTTATCAATGGGATTTATATTTAATCGTTTGTGAGGGAAATTGCATGAAATTTATTGTTTTACCCTTAACTTTTTCCTAAAGAACAAATAGGGTAAATCAAAGATTTGGAACCTAAGTTAGACCATCCCTAAACAAAACCACCACTAAACAAACAAAAAGCATAAAAACCGGTTCACTAAGTGAGACGATATACAAAGGTTATAAAGTACAAATCGATTTAAATGTGAGTATGATATTTGAAGAGTTCCCTCAATTTCATCAAACCTGAACTTGATTAACATTAGACCGCCGAGGAACCTATAATAAAAAATTACCATGCGGCGCAGCGTTGAGAAAATTAATCATCCATGTGCAACGAGAATTAAATATCATTCAAGAGAAGGCCAAAACCTTAGGTGTGAAAATACACCGATCACAGCAACACCACGTGATCAAACCATGACGTATGAAATTTAAAGTTTCTTGGATTTCTCCGGGACCCTTATCAGATCCAGACCAAATTACAATGGGACCATCTGGGAAGTATACACTTCCAAACAAAAAAAAATTCAAATGGGTCCAGTAGTGTTGGAATAATTCGTAAACACACATAAAAAGCCTCAATACGAAATCGTAACCTCCTTTTTTGAAGTCGGTTAAAAATAAAAATGAGTCAAAAAATACAAATTTGACTTTTTATAAGGAATATTCTCCATCAAAAAATAATTCCAACACAAATAGTTTGGCAACGAACAATATTCACCGAGATATGAAAGTCAGCATTTTGTGACTTATTACACCACTTTACACTAGCCGTCAATAATACATTTTGGGGGTAAATATAGCAATTAACAAGGGTTTAAAATTATATGTGTGCATAGAGTGTGGTTTTTTAATTTGATTGAGGTTTTGTAGAGTGTTTTTGCTTATCTTGGCATAACATTTGCATTTGGTTTTGTATAGTAATGAAAAATATAAATGCGTCGGGTTTTTTTTTTTTTTTTTTTTATTTGACAGCCTGTTATTCTTATGAAAATGCGATAAGTTCCAATCTCATCTTCTATATGGTTCCTTAAACTCCTAGAAATTTGGTCACACAAATGTGAAATTTTAATAAAATAATTTAAATTTTTTATGTGAAATTTTTTTGGCCCGTATAAAAAGTTAATTTTTATATTTTTTGACTCATTTTTATTCTTGCTTCAAACTTTCAATATTCTTATTCTGAATCTGATTTTAAACATTTTTGCAATAGGAAGTATAAATCTATTACTAACGGTTGCGAAAATAGAAAGTCTTGCAGGCTAATACTTAACAGCATATATATATATATATATATATAATTTTAGATTGTTGTCATCTTGTTTTTTTCTTTTTCATATTACATTAAACTTCAACATAGTCAGTCACTACTTTCAACAACTACTACAACAAAACTATGAGGCTTTTTTAAATGTTTCGCTGCTACCTCCCACTGACAAAAAGCTGCTTATTGTACAGATGACCGTATGCTTATCTGAGTTTTTGCATTGTTTACACACACTTTTTTATTTTTCATATTCTTCGAATCATATATATGAATGGATTAGAAATTAATTATGGATGAAGACTATCGAAAATGACAGTATGAAATATTTCTTTCAACTTATGCATCAGTAGATGAAATATACCTGACAGCCCGGTTATCACATACAGAGACTGCTGTTTCGTACTTACTTGAACTCATTAGTCTGGATTAGTGAATAACTGAGCTGGAGACAGACGTCATCCTATTGATATTCTCAATATCAGTGTTATTTTCGCTCATTTAATTTTCGCATAAAGGTAAAAATTTGCTTTCCAGTGATTTATTTTTAACTAAACAATTAAATAATCAATAGTTAGGAAACTAATTCATTTAATTATTTGTCACATCCAGCATTTTTTAACTCTATTCTGAAATGCAACATTTAAATTTCACATTCAGAATTGAAGCAATGGTTTCAAATAGCTTTAAAACTACTAACTTAAAGTAAAAATTCTTGAACTACGAGCAAATACATGTTAATACAACTTCGGAAGCAACGAAATGTGAAGAGGAAACGTGTTGTCAAGCACATTATTAAACAAAGGCGAAACAAAAGAAATCACTTCACCGTTCCAGCGACAATCGATTTTCAATGAAATTAATGCATGGATATTAGCACTCAATTCTCGTTTGATTTCGCTCGAAGCGACCATTTATAGGTTCATTATTTATTAAGTTGTTCTAGTGAAATGCAGTGTATTTCCAAATCTATGACAAGAGCAATTGAGGTGTTTGGGTGAAAAGATGAAATCTTTTGAACGCAAACATTTCTGCAGACATGCTTGTTAGTGTTGACATAGACAAACAAGCAGATGTCAATGGAGGAGGGAGAGGAAATGCGAATAACACTTCTGGAAATATTTCTGCTTAAATGTACGTCTGAATTGTGATGGATTTGCTTTGCAAGAACATTCTTAAAAGTTTTTGTTTGTAAGAGACAAAAGAAATTATAATAATAAAACATAAATGATTGTTTCTTTCATCCATCATGTATGACGAACATAAATTGCCACTTCATTTAACAGGTTTACTGTCAAATTTGACTTGTTTAAATAAATATACGTTTATGTGAAAGAAAAGACTCATATTGTTGAAAACGAATAAAATAAATTTTTTAATGACAGGAGATTTTTTACACACTTTATAAGCAGCTTTGTTTATTTAGAAACTTTTGTTTTCTTTGAACAAAACTTTTCTTTATAAAATATTCCGTATGAAGCATTTTTCGTTGCTACTTGACGAAATCAAAACGTATAAATGAAATCATTACTTTGTGCAGCTGAGGGATTCTTGATAGAAACTAATTAATGATTCACATTCAACTATCTTTAATCAATAATACTTTGTTCTAAACGGTCGTTTTGCGGATGTTTGAATTTTGCTGATTGCAGAAAATGAATAATTCAATCGCCGTGAAATTCTCAGCTTGTCAAATGCAACTGAGAAGTTAAAATTTTAAAAGACATAATTTTCAAGCTTATAATCATATCTGAGATCTCCGACAAGAACATTTTAAAATAAACATTTATCTGTATGTTAAACGGTGCTGAAAGAACGGTTCCAAATTATACCATAGCAACTGAAGTACAGAATTGGGTGTATCGAGGGGTTCAAACCGCGCATCAGTTTCTTCACTGAAACATGTGCAAGTAGACCACTTGCGGTGCAGTGCTTTAGTGGTAAACTTTGACAAGTGGTCAACTTAGATAGATGATGTTTGATATGCGGCTCATTCTGTAACTGGAAAAATTTTAGAGACGACCAACAAACAAGGGCGGTCAACTTAACAAGTACCTATAACGCGAAAAACTACTTTATCAGAAACGGAATTATAATTTAAATGCTTTCCAACCCCACTCACTGATCATATCAAGATTAACTATGTATGAGTCTATAGCACAATTGGGTTGTCTGATTTAAAACTATTAAAGTTAAAAGGAAATAGAAATGCAATTACATTTTTTAATAATTGTGTCGAATTTCACGTGGTATAACTATGAAATACTGTTGTTTACCGTCTCGTTATGATGTCAATTTTATTTATGACGTCAAAACGTTACCTAACCGCAGAGATATCTAAAATATTATGCTACCTCGAGATGTTCATAGGCTACTTGTTTGATGATCTCTTCCTCATCCTCACTCTCTCTTTCTTTATCACGGTAAAGTATAAATTAAACATTATAAATGGTCAAAATGTGAACCATCAAGACAATTTTTATTTGTTAACATAAAAGAAAACTAGGGAAAATTTAAAACAGGTTCAATGTTCTACAATACTTGAAAATTGCAAAGAAACTTAGAGTCATAAAATTTAAAAAACAGTCTAGGGCTGGTTTCGGATCTGTCCACTGAGAAATCTGTTTTCCTAAATTCAATTTTTAAATTTTTACAAATCTTAGAAATTTTTAAAGATTTCCAAAACGAGGCTCAAAAACATCTAAAAAATTGACTGTAAAATTGAAGTTCATCAATAAACTAAGCAAAAAGATGTCCATACCAGTCAAAAATTTTGTTTAAAAAAGGAAGTGAAACTATAACATATTCCGTGAGGATACACAACTTAGTGCCAGTGAAAAATGTGCCACGCTGGATTCCCGACGTATTCGCTACCTTGTCGCATAACAAGACGAAACGTTCTTTACACGCTAGCGCGTCTTATGACGTTATTTGGTAGCAGTAAAAAAAAACTAATCTATCCTGCTAGGTAGCAAATACGTCAGAAATCGAGCCTGGCACATTTTTTTTTCACTGGCACAAAGTTGTGTATCCTTACTTTAGTGTATAAAATAGTAATTTTTTACTCGAAAGAAAATTTTAAACACACGAAATATTTTGGCAAAACTAATAGCATTTTAAAGATTAACGATATCTATGAATTACTTTGACTAAACTGTTAAAAAAGATATTTTTGGTACATATAACGGTAAGCCATCAATAATATTCATTAGTTTTAATTGCTAAAAGCAAGATTTGAGCATCGCAGCTGTCCACTCAAGCAAAAAAGTGTCTCTACTAAAAGAAAGTTTCTCCAATTAAGCGTTTATAAATGATGCGTTAAAGTTGTCCCAATTAAGCAATTTAAATAATGCATTAGTTAATTAGTTTGGTTAGCGTTCCTCGAAATTTCTTTCGGAAACGTTGATTCCTCAATTTAGCGGTAGCTCTATTGAACAGAATTGACTCCACTGCACTTTCCTCTACAGTATACTATAATAAATTATAAATGCCGTGGTTAAAATAGAAGTGGTGCTATGGGCCGTCTACAAATGATGTCATGCTTTGGGGAGGGAGGGGGTCGTGAAGTTCTGACGGTGTGTGTAAAGAAGCGCTAAGGGTAAGAGGGTGTGTGACGCCATACGCTTTTCAATAACAATATGGTTATAAAAAAGAGCTTGCTATGTGACATGAGGTGGGCAGGAAGTAAGGGAATGTGTAACAAATTTTTGACAAAAGGGAGTTGACAAATTTGTTGAAAAAGATGTGACATCATTTATACAGATAGCCGCAGGAGGACAGGTCATTCTGGCATAGTTTTGAGTGTAAAAAGGTTTTGTAAAAACATCTGTAAGAAACTCAAGACTGTACATGTCAATTTCATGCGCAATCGATGGTCAAAAGCACGGTCGTCAAAACTTGCGTGAATTATTTTATTATGGTAACCCTCTTGTTTTAGGGTAACTCAATGCAAATGCAAATGGATGTTTCCCTATCCTTTGCTTACGGGTGCAAAGGGAAAAATAATCTTCTTGCAGATACCGGTGCCAAAAATTTAACGGCAATGAATTAACATCTCCAATATCGCAATTATCGATATCTTTCAGCTTTTACGAATAGCAGAATTTAGTAGTAGCGATTATATGAGCGGTTATATGTTATATTCAAGAACTCATAATATAGTTATGGCAAAATGTTTCGTAATGGCCACATTATACTAGTTTAAATTAAGGTTCATCTTCCATCCAAAGTTGTTTTAAAGTGACAAGAAAAGTTATCTTAATAAGTTGTTTTCCTACCTTGTTTCAAAGTAATTTAAAATTTCTTACACCACTGCGATTCTACATTTGCGATGGATTTACTGAAAGAAACACAAGGACTGTCACTAGTTAAAAGTCAGCAAACACTTTGAGCTGCTGGTCCAATCCGCAACATGGAAGCTGACTTACATCACCATCATTCTCACCTGAGCGTTATGGGAATTCAAGAAAGTAGTCATTTTATGTGCGTTTCTACTGTCCAATATATATTTTATTTCATTTCATATTTATTTTATTTTTTTGCAATTGGTGCACTTAATACATGAGCTAAAAATGGACCCAAACCCTTGATGACACCCCTGTCATTCTCCATGTACGATGTATATACTGAAAGAAAGAGAATAATTGTTATAAATAAAATGACAACAAAAAATACTACTGCCATTCTACATTTGCGATGGATTGACTGAAAGAAAGGCAAGGACTGTCACAAATTAAAAAACAACAAATACTTTTAGCTGCTGGTCCAATCAGCAACATAGAAGCTGACTTACAACACTATCATTCTCACCTGAGCGTTATGTGAATTCAAGAAAATAGACAACTTATGTGCGTTTCTACTGGCCAATATATATTTTACTTCATTTCATATTTATTTTCTTATTTTTTTGCAATTGGTGCACTTAATACATGAGCTAAAAATGAACCCAAATCCTTGATGTCACCCCTGTCATTCTCCATGTACGATGTATATACTGAAAGAAAGACAATAATTGTTATAAATAAAATGACAATAAAAAATACTACTGCCATTCTACATTTGCGATGGATTGACTGAAAGAAAGGCAAAGACTGTCACAAATCAAAAAACAGCAAACACTTTTAGCTACTGGTCCAGTCAGCAAAATGGAAATTGACTACCATCAATATCATTATCATCTGAGTCTAAGTTCAAGTTAGTTGATAACTTCTGTGTGTTCCTACTGGTCAACGTTATAGTCCATTTTTTTTATCTTACTTTATTTTTATTTTTTATTTGGTTATTTATTACATTTTTATATTTTAATTAGTTATTCATTCATTTTGTTTTCATTTTTTATTCATTTATTTCTTATATTTTATTTTTCAACTATTTATTTACTTCTTTACTTTTACTTTTCAACTATTTATTCATTTCCATTTTTATTTATTTATTTATTTCTTAAATTACTCATATTGAAGAAACTAAAGAGAGATTAAATCCTTGATAAACTCAAATTGTAAAATTTTTAACTTTGAGGTAATGCATAAATGATGTCAGTATATGGGGGAGGGGGGAATTTATGGACCACCCTTTACACCATCATCATTCTAAACCGTCCATATGTCGCTGCAAGCTACATGAAGAATAAAACAAAATGTTTTTAGGCTGGAAAAAAATCTTCTTTTAAAATAAATTTATAAATATTTTATATTGAACTTCTTTTTGATATGATACTGTAATGGATTTAAAAAATAATATTTCAAACTTTTTTCAATTGGTAGCAATTTTTACAAAAAAGGCGAACCTTTTTTGCTCATTTTTGAAATGAAAGATAACTGCAGGTGTTATGTGGAAGATATACAGTCTATTGATAGTCCTTAAATTACTTTTAACTGCACAAGTATGCTAATTTCCGGAAAAAGTTTCGGCGTTTAAGTTTTTTCGTTGACACGTTTTGCTCCCAGCACAAAACATATCGTCTCATTTCGGCTTCAAAAGAGGGAAGACGACAGCGAAGGCATCTTAAGTAGGTTTATAAAGCAATTTTAACGAAAATAAATTTACAACTCTTCTATTTACGCTGATTCATTAGCTACAGAAAACAAGCATTTGTATTCAAAGCGTTAGATGGTTTTACCGTAAAACAACAAATAGGTTGAAAAGATATTTACAGAAAAATAAAATGCGTTTCATTTTTTT